>NW_020451281.1:205871-226938 GCF_003343035.1 Apteryx rowi
AGCGGGTGGCTTTGTACTGTCGTGATTTTATGCCTGCAATTGCGGAGGCTTTGGTTAAGGCTTGAGAGCAGTCAGGAGCTGGCTGCTGGAAGTGCCTGCCAGCGCTGCGGGAATGGGCTGTGCACATCGTGTGTGCGTGCCTTTCCTCTCTCTTTTTTTTTTTTTCTTTCATTTTGTTTCATTGCAGTCAGGTCCTGGGTCACCTTCTGATGTGATGTGGTCCAACGAGTCAGAATGAGAAATACTGCTACATGCAGTGAAATGATGGGGCAGAAACCCTTTTCTTGCTACATAACACACCATATATGATGCCATTAAATGTTACACATATGCTGTGTTTCACAGAGAAAGTCTGAAGTTTTATTGGTGATATTTCATGGAGGTGCGGAGGGGGGTGATTTCATATATGTAGGTTTCTTTTAAAGCCCCAACAAACTACTTGTGGTTCTTTGAGGGGTAAGGAAGCTTATAGGTACAGGAGGTCCGATCAGTCTAGTCTGCTTGGCTTGCCAAAGGCTTTCACCAGAGTCTCCTGCTGAAGCTTTCTGGGGGAACTCAGCAGCCAGGGTACAAGAGCAAAGGTTTCTGCAGGGGCAAATCACTATGACAGGAAAGAAACAATGTTTTCTGTTCCAGCTCTGTTGCACAGGGGCCTGTGTTGGGCCCTGGGTTGTTTAAGATATCCCTAGTTGCCGAGGTAAAGAGGCGAGAGGTAAAGTGAGAAGGCTTGGTGATGATATGAAGCAGTGGAAAGATACTAGGAACAAGGATCAGGTATGACAAAAATCAGAAAGACCCCATAAGACCGACTGGGCAGTAACATGGCAGATGAAGTGGCAGAGAAGGGAACTAGCTGCCCGTGCAGAATGATGGGTGGAAGTGAGCTGAGCGCTACTGCCTGGGAGACAGAGCTTGCTGTCACAGCAGCATGAAGTTTTCGTGGGACTGCCCCATGCCAAAGTCACTTATATGGTATCTTTTTTTCTGACAGTAGACAAAAGCAGGTGCCTAGGGACCAAGGAATGAGATTAGAGTGAGCATATAGACATGCTTTCCTGTACTGTTGTCCCAGCCTCCAAGAATTTGCAAGTCAGGTCCCTGCAAGTGCACCTCCCTGATAAGAAGTTTATCCTGTGGTAGCTTTATGGTTGCTTGTTAGCCAAGGCATAGGAGTAGGATATGTGTTGTGGTTAGATTGAGTGGGGAGTTAAATTTTGACAGATATATCCTTGTAATCTGTCGAAAGGCAGGACAAATGTAAGAAAGGATAGGAAGGAGGTGGAGCAGTCATGACTGTTGCAGGGCCAACACACGGTTCTTGGTGGAAGACATCAACAGAACTCAAAAACTATAAGCTGATTCCTTATAGTTACTCATTTGCAAGTGTACTTTGATGCAGCCATGCTGCTATTCACAGTTATGATCTGAGGATTTTGTGGGATGAAAATAACTTCTACAGAGAAAGGAATCCATTGTCTTAAAAGTTTTTCTGAGGAACTCTGACATATCTGTATATGCTTTGAAGAGGAGGGTTTAGCATGGTAATGATGGAACTTAACAGGATTGTAGAAATGCATGATTATAAGCAATTTCTGTTTAAAAAAAAAAAAAAAAAGTCTTGCAGCCTGTAAATGTATTGAGACTATGTCCTTGTTCTTGATGTTGGACTAACATCACAGTTGACTTAACCAAAACAGCCAAGTTGAGCATTTGTAGTTTTAGTAAAGTAATAATTTTAGTAATCATTTGCTTGGCAGCATATCTGTAACTTGTTTTTATGCAGAGGTATATCTGAGAAAATTGACTCTAGGTTAATGATTGAACAGAAACACATAGTTAATAACTACTGTATGAACAATCATTATTTTGTGCCTTTGAACTGTTCCTGGAATAGTTAAGCACTGCTGCATTTGTGTTAGCTTCAGGCAAATTTTGAAGTGCAAAATTGAAGCAGAATGCTTGTGAAATAAAATAAATCTCAAATTACATATACGTTTTACTGAAAAAGTGTTCATGTAAATAGTGAAAAATAAAAAACATTTTAAAACAAGGTAGTTTGTTTCAAGCAAATGTTTGTGTTCATGGACAGGATTGAAAAATTCGACAGAGATGCTTCCACTGGGGGACTTAAGCTTATTTAATATTATAGAGTGATGTGTTTTTATGTTTACAGGAAGGGGCTGTCCAAAGGTCCTACAAATAAATGTCTTTCAGAAAAAAGCAGAGAGTCTCTTCCAACGCTTTTTGAGAAAAATGTGCAGGAAGCCATTGACGATTATACTTGGTATGCATTAACTTCTGAAATAGTACTTCATTAATGGACTCTGGGCTTAATTGTTTCAGTATGGGTATTCATTTTCACTGGTCATGCTTTTAGTCGTTTTTATGGATGACAATTATTAGGTCAGGAATTTTACTTTTCAAATAAGTTTAATTTGCAGGTAAAGCAGAAGTTTAATCAGCTGAGATCGTGATGTTCAGCCTTTTACATATTAGTCAGCTTAATTTATTATTATAGGGCTAAGAAAATATTTGTCTGTTATCTTTGCTTTCTCTAATTTGTTTACTACTTTTGTATGGTATTTGTTAATTAGAATACATTTCTGTGGTTTTTCCTTCTGCTTCCACTAGCTGAGTAATTCCTGCCTAGGTATAGAAATATGCAGATTCCATGCAACGTGGCATATAAATTGACCTGAACCGTTGTTTAGAGGCTTTCAACTTTGTTCCCTGTTTGTGTTGTGGATTTGCATATTTTTAGAGCATATCCTGGAAGGTAAGTCAGACTTCATGGTTAAAGGCAGATAATGGTAGCCAGCTTTGCAGGCCAACTAATTTTCCAGAAGTTTCATTCCAATAAACACTGGGTAGGGTTTGGCTGGCCTGCAGGTCTGACTGCCCTTGCTTTCACTGTATCCCAGTGTTGGTAGTAGCTGGCAGAGGACCAGTTAGAGCTTTCTGAGAAGCTGGAATCTCATAATTCAAGGTTTAAAGCAAACCAAGTCTAATGGCCTAAAAAATATTATGTGTACAGTTATACAGCTGGATGGAATTGACACATTCGTAGAGATTTTATGCTCAGCTTTAAATAATTTCTTGTGGTAGCTTCTAATAATGTTAAAGAAGGCTTATGTTATCAGTAATGTGTAGTTTTTGGTGTGCTCATTAGATGTGCTGGAGAACATAAAATAATTGTTAGAGTTGAAAAAGTAGATACATGTGCAAATAGGGGTGTGTGTGTGTATTTATATTTGTCTGTACGCAGGCAAAATAAATACTTAAGTATAGTTCTGGAGTGCTCTTAAAATTAAAATGGTATACATACAAAATTGTAATACTGTGGAAAGAGTTGTCTTTAAGGCAGTAAATGGTACACATAAGAGCGTATACACATTGCCCTCTGCTTACAGACATATACTTGTAATTCTTCACGTTGACTCTAATAGTATGTCCTGAAAATCATGTGTCCAGCAGGAGGATGCATCACTATCCATTTATATGATCACTTGCATTATTTTTAAAACATTTGTATAGAAAATCATTGTATTCTTCATTTTAATTTGTTTTCTTTCCACAGTGAAACAGTTTCATCACTTTCTAGTGGTCATACAACACCTACAGACTTGAAAAATTCTTGGTCTGGAATAAACAGCTATACTACTGGTTTGTCTACAGAAAGAAGTTCACTTTACTCTTGGAGGGATGATGTACGTCACAGAAGCTGTTACAATACATTATCTAAATATTGTAGAAAAGGTTAATTTTTGCAGAAAATGGATGTGGAACACGTGTTCAGAAGAGTTGATCATTTCCATCCGTGATAGCCTGATGATTAAGTATATTTAGTAATGAAAAAATAGTTTTGTGTGCAAGTTGATATCAGTGCAGCTGATGTGTAATAAAAAACACAGTATGAAACAATGAAATTTGGAGAAAACAAGCCTGTTTTACAAAAGAAGATAGAATTTAGGTTTCTGAGTTCAAGTAAGTGATAAAATACCTGTTTTCAAATGCTGCATAATGCAGGAAACATCTCAATTGAACTATTCTGAACATTTTGAATCATGCAGTATGTTCGTGAGTATGCATATAAATGTCCCAGTCTTAATAAGTAAGTATTTAGCTCTTGCTTAAGCTCAGTTCTGTTTCATAGATGATGGAGATGTATTTTAAGTCCATTAAGGTGTCTGATCTCTCAGGCATGCTTAGCGCATGCTGGCAGCATTGAATAAATCAAAAAGCACACCCGCCACTGTCACTTCCATTTAAACAAAGCCAGTGGTAGTGGTTGTGGTAGTTACACCTTTAGTGTAGTGGCCTAATCTGTAAGGTACTGACCCAGTCTGTCACCATCCAGGAGAATGCCTGACCCTAGATTGTATCACAGCCTGGGTGAGAGTTACTTTGCCATTCCTGTTTGGTGTGGTCCACTCTGTGGCCTGGAATGGTTGGAGCACTCAGCTGGAAGTGAACAGATATGGTTTGGTCCCTGATTATTATCACTTTTTTTCTGTGCAGTGAAGTGGTCAATGTAACATTTAGACAGTCATCAAACCTGGGATCCCTCAGCTGAGTGCCTGTGCCCGTGGTCTCAGCCATTTCTGGTTGCACTGAGTTATAGCTTCCATGAAAGGTGTGGAAGGCCATTTCTCAGACTGAGGGATGTTTCCTAGCCACCAGGGTATGTCATGGAGAAGGAAGGTGTCTCCTCGTTGCCATCTTAGTTATTTTAATCAGAAAGGAAAAATGCTGCTCACAGAAGCAGGAGGCTTTGGGGCTTTCAGTCTCAGAGGTATAGTACGCGTGTGTGACTCGGGTTTGGAGTAGGGAGGGAGCCAAGAGTCCAGACACTTTATAACTGGTGTTTTCAGTTGGCTAATCTTAGGCAGCTGTCTGTTATCTGTTGACTTCATAGGAAATGTAGTTCTTTTTCGCTAAATCACCCTGCTCAGGCCAGCTACCTGTTTCTTTTTGTGGTGCAGCATATAAATTGTGTGTCCAAAGTATGTGGTCTGAAGATCCATCCTGAGATGTTCAGCCAAATTTGTCTACAGTTACCCTGCTCTTTAAATATGATTTTTGACTATAAATATAAATAGATATTTGCTAACAACTATTAATTTTATAATATGCAGGAATTTGATAAGGCTAACACACAGAGAGTGCATCAGTTATTTTGGGACATTGATGAAATGCTGTTTGAAGGAAAAGTGTCCTCTCAAACTCAGAGCCTGCAAGCAGAATGTGCAGACTGGGTTGAACGATCTCTTCATCTAAGGTAAGGAAATTTCTTGCTAATACTGGTTTTAACTAGTTATCACTATAATGTGAATTTGATTGGTATCTTAATTTGAATTGCTCTTAATGTATTGTATCAGTAAGACTTTACATTTGAATCTGGATCTCTGAGACTGAGCTGTGCCATTGTTATAGTGCTAATGATATTTACTTTGATTAATGCAATGATTACTAGGATGTTATGGGAAAATAAAAACCACCTGTTTTCATAATGACTTTTTTTAATTAAATGAGGCATCTTACAAAGAAACACTTGATTTTAGGGTAGGTGAAGGCATACTATGAAATCTCAGGAAATTCACTATTCCTTTCTTCTATTGATTCTTCTAAAAAGAAATGCAAAACAAAGGTGAGCACATGCTTCTAATCTATTGCACAGTCATAATATCTTCCTAGGTTATGTAAATCAGTATTAGCACTGTCTGATATTAGCGAAGTAATAAGTAGCCCAGTAGATCTGAGGATTAACACATGATTAATGAGAACTGTTTTACATAGACGTGCAAAGCATCGCAGCACCTGAAGGCTGCTGCTTGTAACACAGAGGAAAGACATCAGTGTTGCGCTGCGTTGTAGTGCTCGCACCTTCATAAATGATGGCCTGTCATTCTTAGTGAGATGTGGTGGCCCCAGGCTGTTTTAAGCCTAGCTCTGCATGTGTCTAAGTAATCTTCTAGTCAATAATTTGTTAACACTTAAAAAGAGTGCTGTCAATAACTGCAGAATGTTTTTATTGTGTTTTAGATATATTTACTAGTAACAGTCCTCTGCAAATTAAACTGAAATCAGCTAACAAAACTTGTCACACTTTGTCAGAAACAGAAGAGATTTGTAAACGTGAGGTAATTTTCACTAGCAATAAGCCAAATGTTTTAACTTTTTTTAGGTAGTGTAAAAATCAGCAGAACATGCAGAAAACAGACAGGTTTTTGTGCTGTGTAATACATTCAAAATATTACATCATTCAAAATATTACATCATTCACTATATTTTTAGAAATGTTTTCACTGAAAATAATTTTTTTAAGTGATGTCCTGTACTTTTGATTTTTTTGATTCAAATCTGATGCTGGAAGGTTGAAAGCAAGCCAAAGAAATCGGGGAGCTCTGCATCACTTCATACTAAGGCATATGGTACAAAATAGTTTTTTTCATTACTAAAGAAAGATTAAGCCTTAAAATGCTATTTGTGTTGAGTAGTTACTTAAAAGAATAACTTCTGAGACTCCAGTGGTGGTTATTTCTGATGGTCATGCTTCACTGGTATGAGCAAAGAGCTCACTTGTTGTCCTGTCCTTTATTTGGTGAAGTAGCTATGACAGTTTCTGAATACTTAGCTCAGTATGGGGAAGTAAATATGCTGGAAATCTGTCATCAATAAGAGAAAGATCAGAGCTGTGTAAAGACAAGACCTTTTTTCTTGGTTTATAAAAGCAAAAGTAAAAAAATGGTTATTGCTTAGAGCTTCATGCGGCACACAGTAGTGTTCTGTGAAAGGTCTCTCAACAAAATGTGTTCAGGTATTTTAGAGTCTGAGAATTGTTGCCTGAGATACAGCTGGGACTGGCAAATTCTTCTGAGAATCCTTTGTGAATTCTGATGAAAAACAGTTGAGGAAGCAATGGTTATTAATTACATAAACTGTCATCAGAAATCATTTTACGGAGTAATAGTGTCTACATTTAAATGCAGTTGCTCTTTTCTTTCCTCTCCCTGCCTCTGTGCATTATGTATGCTGGTGTTTGCATTTTCTAGTATCAGTGTACATTAATTCTAACTTTATATAAACATTTTGGATTATGACTTCTGCTCACACTGATGGAATTGTTCACTAGAGCTGGATGAGCGACCAAAGTCATAACAAATGTTATTTGTGTACTGCATCTGTTTTTAAAAATTTCTTGCAGACTTTTGAAAGGAAGTTTTGCCTACTTCATCCACCTTATAACAAGCTAAAATGTTTGACCTTATTTACTATTAAAAATGATAAGCTAGAATTTCCTCTTGCATAAATCAGCTTAACTTTAATTGCTTAAATGATTGCTTAAATACTAGTTAGTGTAACGAATTGCACAAGGACCTGGCATTGCCATACGCTGCTTATTCAAAGCAAGTGTAAGGTGTGCTTTCACATTACCAGCTGTTTACAGGTGTTTGTATTTTTCATATTAGTATGTGGAGTAGATTTTCATTTAAAATCTCCACCCCCCCCTTTTTTTCAGGGTTCTAGGAAAGCAGCTCCTATTACCGAAGGATGAAGGCTTTCAGCATTTTCAGAGCAGAAGTGATAGCTCTGTGGACTCTAAGGTTTTACCTGGCCTCCATGAATATGCTACTGACATAAAAGAGTAGGTTAACAATTTTTTGTAGGTTTTCTCTTTTGATATGACTACAGTTTTAGKGTTTTTTTTATATTCAGAGTATAATTGAGTTGCAGAAGTATCAGCAGTTTGCTATCATCTGTGTAAGACATGCTGTCTGTATAGAGGTGATAAAGTAAGATTTTTCAGTATTTAAAACAAGTTTCTTGATTGTTTTGAATTTCTGAGCACTATGTAGGATAGTATTTCACTTGCATGGTCTTTGCTTACTAAAATTAAAAGGTGATTAGCAAAAAAAATCACTTCGTTCTGTCTTCCCTCTTCAGAGATTTGTAAAAGTGTTACTTTTATTAAAACATTTCAACATAATTAAATATGTGGTTGCTTCTTTCTTTGAATATTTAATTCTCCTTTTTTTTTTTTTTTYCCCCAGGCTCTGCATTTCAGGCTCTAAATTGGTCCCAGCAGCATCTCCAGTTCATAAATCAGTAGATTCCAATTCCACTAGGATTTCTGCCTCTGACCCTTCCACGTATTCATTCCTGCAAGAAGAAATCTATGATGTGGATGGAAAAATAGAAGAGTATCTTGCTTTTGACAACAAGGAGCTGTAACTAACAGATATATGTATTTTTGAAGAATATCATGAATTATTATTGGGCCTGGTCAGGGTTCTCTGATGTAAAATATAGTTCCCTCTATCCCTGTATTCAGTAGCATGGTGCCTAGAGCACTCACTGGTCGTGTGGAAAATTACCTATATTGTCTTTCTAGTGGTTCAAAACTCACATCTCCTCTGTCAAAGGAATGTGTCTACACCACTAAGCTGCAGGCTGTTATAAGTTTTTTTTGTACATGGAAATTCAATAAAATGCATGCTTGATTCTGAAACTGGCAGCGGAACTCAGGACTCCCTTTTCCCCTTGCTTGTTCCCAAGCTTGTTTCTTGTTTCCTTTTCAGGATTATATTCTGAGATGTCTCATTCTCCCTAACTAGAACATTAGGCATTATAAGGCTTGTTATGAAAGTAACCGAATCATTTTGTGGATTAGACCATGTGATCATGTCTCAGCTATAATTGAGAAGTTTGTAGTCCAGTTTGAGGACAACAGAGGAGAGAAAGGGAGATGGTAGAAACCATTGTGAATTTGAGATCATCCTTGCAATCTCAAGAAGGAAAATATGATGACATTAATGAAAAAGTAAATACAGGTTAAAATGTTCTTCTCGAGAGCCTGGGCCTATCCAGGTGGGAAAGAAAAAAAAAAAAAAAAGTGTCCGCACATTAGTGGAAAGGAAGGAGTTGAGCATAAGTTTATAGGCTCTGCTATTCTTGTCAGGCTGCAGAAGTCTTTCAGAGTTAGTTCTCTTTGATCAGTGGTGCATGAGTGTTGCAGATGTTTCCAGATAGACAGGACCTGATGTAAAAAAATGTTCTATGTGACAGTCCTTCTTTCAAATGCATGGAACATTACTTCCCTTATGTTATGGTAAAAAAAATGTAGAATTTAGCCTCAAATGATGAAGTGCCATGTATAAAGCTGTTTTTTCTCGAGTTGCAAATCTCTGTTATAAAACCCTGACTTNTTTTTTTTTTTTTTTTTTTGCTTGCAAGCAAGAAAAACATATCAAGATAGGTATTTGTTAGGTTCTAGTCCCATAGGTACTCAGTACATCTGAATTTGATTTTTTTAACCTACGTTTGACTTTTTTTTTCTTCTGTATGTGTATTTATAATTGCTCAGTGTATTAGAAGGGAAAAAAAACTGTCAAAAAAGGTGGTAATACATTTGAATTTGCTTCATTTATTAGTGATGATGAGAGTTTGGAACAAAAGAAAAAGCATCTTGCTGAGAAGAAGAGTAAACGTRGCATTCCCCCTGTGTCTCCGAATGCCTGTGTCAAAGATGCTGTAGCTTCTGAAGTATTTGATCATATCTGGAGCAATATAATTGAAACATTGGAGGAGCTGATTAAAAAAAAAAGGGAAATTAATATCACAGGTATTTTATATTTTTAGAAATGGTAGTAATCAAATCTAACTTGGAAAAGTAAATTTTTCTTAAAGTTTGGGAAACCTGTATATTTTAAGAAATCCATGTTTGTAGTACCGCATTATAAGATATGTAATGCCTTGTCAGAGATACCCATCACCCCTAGCTTAAATAAGAGTCTTACTGATTTTGGGGGGAGTGGTTTAGAGGTAGAAAGAAGAAAACATTGACCAAAAGAGCTCCACTGCAAGAAAGCACTAGTTCAGGATGCAAATCRGTGCTGCTAGCAGGGAATCACAGACAACATGCTCTGAATCTGAGAACTAGGAACCAAAGTCGTCTAGTTTTATTGCTTGAGCTTTGTTAATAAAAAGAACCCTTAGGTAGTCAAAGCACTAACAAAAGATAGACAGCCTTGCTGACACTGCAAGGGTTCGTGAGCTTGACGTGGGATTAAGAAATGGCAGTGCATATAACTTTTTTTGATGTTTTAACAGACTCTAGTAAAGAAAGCAAACCCTAGAAAAATTAGCTAGCAGTGAAATTCTGTTCTTTGGTGTGCATGTGTTGTACTTGGAGGCTAAGGGAAATTTCACTTCTTTCAATGTATTTTAAAAGGACGGTAACAGAAAATCACCTGAGGGGTGGGGGGGCATTAGAAACTACTGGAATACTCAGCCTCAAATGTAAGTTTAAAACTAAGTGAGAAACAGTAAAATTTTGGGGAAAGCTTGCAGAACTTAACGTCTGAAATGTAAAAGGGCTTTTCACATCACAGGTGGATTGTTTAGCTAAATATTATGGTTTAAGGAGGATAACTTAGCAGTTTTCTGATATATGTCATCTTTTCTTTTTATGAATGGCATCAACTTATGCAAATAGACAGCTAAGCAAAGTATTTGGACTAGGAGAGTAAAAGAAYTTGGGATTATAATAGAAATAAGATGATGGTATATATCCATGATGAAACAATAGGGAGCTGCTGTCAGACGAGGATAAGCTCAACGGACTTTTTGTTCTTTCTTTTCATGTGTTTGTTTAGCTTAAAAAAAAAAACGTAATTCTCTCTCTGGGAAATTTGTTAATAACATTGCAAGAGTCTTAGTAGTATTTTCTTAACCCCCTCCCCCCCAAAAAGAGAGAAAACACTCCATCTGTATAGACCATCTTTTTTGTCATTGTCAGAGCAAATGTAAACAAATGGGAAATGCTTTTAGAAAGACATCATTTATGATAGATTTTTAAATATCATGGAAACTTAAAACTATGCAGAAGTATTTACTGTGATGTTTAATATTGTTTGCATTTCAATAAATACTGACTGCTAAAAGTATAAAAATGCCTCTTACTCCCTGTATTGTTTTGTTTTTTTGCAGAGAGTGACAAACAGGTGGAAAAACTGAAAACTATTACAGCTAAACTGTCATATTTGCCAGTCGTTCATGTTACAGCAGATGCTGGGAGTGTGCCTCTTTCCAGAAGCTCTGAAGCACGAAGCGTATCTTATGGTCCCCATTTTGTTCCATCACAGGTAAAAATGACTTTCTACCAAGCAGCAGTCTCTTTTATGTTAACCTTGAATAGAGTCCTGATTGAAGCTAGAAAAGGCCTTTTTAAAAACTGATTATATATACTTAAAATAAGTCGTCTCATTTAAAGGAAAAAAAAATTCATTCAGTGTGCATTTAGTGCTTACTATCGCTTGTTTTCATTTAGTGGTTCCTAAAAGCTTAATTTAGCATTGAGATCAGTTTGCAGAAAAACTAGATTGTTAGATTCTATTCCCTCCTTAGAAAACAATTCTACTTTTATTGTGCTCCAGGTTCTGTTCCCATGGGTTGGACTCTGCTGAGTAAAAAAGAAACTGGAATTCGATTCCCCCAAGTTTCCAACTGAAACTTATATTGCAAATTGCATTCCAGTTCAGTAACACATTTCACTGTATTTTGTTTGTAAGAATCTTTTAAAATAAGCAAGACAATATATTTTCCCCATTTACTACTTACAAGTCTGCTGAACCATCTTAACTGAAACTTTTTTTAAATAAACAAGTACAAATATCTTCTAACTACATGTTTTTGAGGTCTTCCTTCAAAAAGAAGCCTTGAAACTGAAAGGTTAAAGCATATTTTTTGCTTTCACTAGGTTCACCGTTTCTCCAGCAATTTTTGTAGTGATTTGAATGGTGTTATGATAATTCAAGCAAAACCGCTCCAACAGAGGCATGTGACCACAGTAGAAAAAATACGGTAAATGTTGGTCTGGAATTTTCAAAAATGCAGCATAATTTATATTATGTAAAGATGTTTTGCAATTTTAAAAAGTTTATAGGAATGCGGACATCTCCTTTGCACACATCATTGATCTGACTGAATGTTTAGATTTGTAGAAGTTGCAATAATACTATGTTAAGAAATCCTTTTACTTTTTTTTTCCCCTCTCTGTCTCCCTATACCTTTCTCCTTCTTTTTCCCCTAGGAATGAGCAAGAAGACAAACTACATAGCATTGGCTCCAATGTGACAAACTCAGTGCACACTAAACTGGGGAGAATTGCTGATAACAGTGTTCTCTCATCATCTCGGGTACTGCTGGCATCTTCTAGGAAGCTACCAAGCCATTGTAGGTTACCTTCTCTCACTTCTGACCAACCCTCCTCAGAAGCTCCTAATATGTACAATGATGAAATCCTTAGGGGGACTAAATTGTGAGTTTTTTCATTTTACTTTTTGCTTTCCTCAGAACTTTACTGAACTTACACCAGTGAAGGATTTTGCAAAATACTTGAGAACTAATGCAGGATTTGTTACTGATTATAGAATTCAGACAGAAAAATACAGCAACCAGAAAGGTGTTCTTTAAGGACTGGCATTTATGTTATTTTTTTGTTGCTTCATTAAATGCTGTTACTTTCTGTAGCTGAGCTCTATTAAGAAATGTACTGTTTAGGTGTTTCTCATTATTTCRGCTATGAAGTCTTTTAATATGAATTTTCCTGAAAGAGGATCCCTTAAAATTTTGTAGTATGGCCAGCTTGGATCGTTTATCTTCTGCTCATGCACATACAACTTGGAAMAAGTTACCACCAATAAACTCGGATACTGTTGAACAATATCTTTCAGTACCTCAGTTGCAACAGAGCTCTGTAAGTTATGTTCATTTTCATACTAGCGAAGAACTTCAAGCTATATTGTGCCTGTCCCCGTGTTCTCTTTGTGTTCTCTTCGTGTTCTCTTCTTTGTATGTCAATTGAAAAGTTCTTATTTTAACTGATTCAGTAGCTGCATTCTCTCAATGCTCTTTTTAATTCTTTTAGCATCAAGGACGTTATGCTTATAGCAGAGTTTCAAGTGCAGTTCCTGGCAGTACAGAGCAACGGCCACTCAGAGAACGAACTGTTATTATCGATCAAATTTCAAGGCCCAACACAACACATATATTCAGGGTATGTTACACTGTAAGCAGAGACATGGAAAAGTGAAGAAGCTTCTATTCTTGCCCATTTTTGGTCTGTAAAAGGTCTTGCAGCACTTTTTACTGGGTCTCTCCTGATTTCTGGTTTATAGGATTCCTAATCCCTTTAGAGAACAGGAGGTTAAAAGGCTTTGGGGGGATGTGGAGTCTTGAAAAGCAAGACTAGTGTATGAAGAAGAGATTTCTTCAACCTTAATGCATCAAACGGTTCATTTGAGGCAACCAATGCATAGAAGTATACAGTTTTTAGTATTGCATGGAGCTTTGCAGTTTGTTAGGGATCCCTCTGCTGGACTATGATAAAAATTGTAGTAAAACCATTTTAGTAGATTAGAGTACCATACTAACAAATAGTACTTCTTTTCTTTTTACAGACAGACACACCTCAGAAAAGATTACTGACTCTCATGGATTTTGCTAACCGCATGTGGACGGATCAAGGATTTTTAACAGGTAGGCAAAATCAGAATTACTTGGAAGGCATAAAGTCAACAAAACTTACTAACCCATGCTACAGTCAAGAAATAATGAGCTCAGGGAGAGCCATCTCTGTGTACAAGAATGGGTGTGCTTGGCAGGATGTTTTTACTTTTGGTTTTGAAATTTCTTCTCCCTTCATGGTCTGAAATAAGCCAAACTATTGACTACTAGGAGCCATGCAAGGCATCTTGTAGTTGTTATGAAGAAAGGTTATTGGAAGGAAAAGAAGACTGTTGGAAGGAAAAGGAGGAGTTTCCTCCTCTTTCTATTTTTCATTAATTAAGAATTCATCATTCTTACAATTATGGCAAGGCTATGTGATGTACAAGATGGATATTTTGCTGCTTTTACAGTGGCAACACAATTACCTGTTTGTGAACTGTTCCATGACTTTTCTGGTTTTGTGACACAAAATGCAATTTTCTTTTATTTTAGTCCCCGTATAAATTCACCAAATTAGTAAAATTCTAATGTGGGGGAAAAATAAAATTGAAAATTTATGGATTTGAACATAAATAAAATCCTTTTGAATAAAAAATATCAAGATCAGTTTGCAACTCAGAGTTCTGTTTATAGTAACAACAAAAAGAGCAGGCCCTGCATGACTAATTTAGTTTCATTATTAAAATAAAGATGACCAACTAATTTCTGAGGTATTTAAGTGCCTGTACATAATCTTTATTCATTTATGGGATGTATGCGTTTCCTTGAGTTTGAATAATTATATGATTGTAATAAATAAGAGATGATAGGAGAATACAAACAGGTTAGCAACCATTTGTCTGAGCAGGCTGACAGAAGTAACTCAAATATAATCATGCCATGCCTTTCAGTTTCTGCCACAATTAACAAACAACATTTTATGTTTTCTAGGCTCACAGCATTACTACAAATCCTTTCAGAGAAATCCTCTAACCTCGAGGAAGAGATTTCAGGTTTCTTCTTAACTCAGTTTAGAAAGAAACAGAAAATCCCTGCACTGATGGAGCATAAAGTACTTAATTTACCAGCTAGCATCTTGTGTAGTAGAGAACGTGCGCAGTATGTTAGTTTCTGCTGAGCCTCATGATCCTCAGAATGCTGGTATTGCCTTTTTTGAAAGTTGTCTAAGCAGAGATTAGATAAAAATTAGAGCAAAATGAAATAAATGGTTGAGATCCCCAAGCTTCAGGTCTCTGCTCTCTTTGCAAAGTCAAGATTCTGCTCCTCTACTTGTTTCTCAGGCATTCCTGCTTTTTCTCTCTTTCCTCTGGGAAGTGTTATTCCACCTGAAGAAGCAAATAAGTTATGTTTAGATTGTCACATCCTGTTCCCACTCTTTCATGTTTCCTTAGTGTTAAAGATGTTCTGGCTCTATGCAAACATCAATCATATATAAAATTAATGCTTTTTTTTTGAATAGGAGTTTGCTGCATCTCCTCTTTAACTCCTTTTTTAACATTTCTCTGTTTTTAGTCTCTCTGATTATTGCAGTTGCTCTGTTGTAAATATTGTCTGTCCCTACCTTTTCTTCTTCTTTTAATTCTTTTAAGATGGAGTTCATTTATTGCTTCTAATTAAGCTGTTCTGTTTGTCAGTTACTGTGAAACTTCTGGGATAAACTTTGTTTCAGGAAGCAACGATTTTGCTGTCAGGCCAAACTTGTTTGTAGATCCCAAACAGTTGAACCTGCATGCTGACATGTCAGTAAGACAGTCCCCACTTCTTGAGATTTCTTATAAAATGTTGCTTGTTACTGTACAAATCAATCATGTTTCTTTGTACCTGATCCTTCAAAGGTTTAACATAAAAAAAATACTTTAATTGGTGAAAGCATTATTTAATACTTCCATGTGTGTAGACCCAAATTGGGGGAGATCAAGGAGGAGGCTGGGATTGTGTGCCCAGGGGTCACAGCCAAGATCATGTCCCAGTGTGTTAATCCTGTGTGCGTGCACAGTCAGTCACTCTTCCTTCCATCAAAGAGGGTACAGCTTGAATAGATGTGGTAGAAGAACTGTTGAAGAGGTAAAAGAGGAGGAGAAAAACTTAATTATTTGCCCAGATTTTGCAGTTAAGAACAGAATCAGTTTCTTCCAGTCGGGAACTAATGCCAGTTCTCCTCACTTCTCTTACAAATGTTCAAGGACTGGTAATCCAAGATAAAGTATTTGTAATGCATATTTTGTATCTATACTGTTATCAGACTTCTGGTTTATGTCAATGGTTGTCAAACACTGCATTCTTCTGAGTAAATGGAAGCTTTTAAAAATTACTTTTCTGGTTTAGTGTTTTCCTCCTTTGGCTACACTAAGTTTATTCTTTAGTGGTGTTATAGTGGCTGAGAAACCAGTTTTGAGTTTCAGGTCTGCTTCATACATTTTAAAGACTATAAATTTCTTAAGAAATTTGGGTCAGAGATGTTGTATATGTTCAAAATTCACAGTTAAGTCTTCTTGAAAGGCGTGTCCAAAACAGTTTTGCAGTCATGGGTCTTCCCTCCTGTACAATAGAGACATTCACAAAACTATCAAAAAAGAGATGATAAATTGTGTTTGTTATCCATCCTGTGGCATTTGAGGGCAATCCAGATCTTAGGTTGTAGAATAAATGGAAAGATGAATGTACACCTATTTGGCTCTGTAATGGTAGAAACGGGAACTACCTCAGTGGAGAGCTCATCCAGCACTTCATGAAAGCGGGAATTGCTGACCTCTGTAGAGCCATAGGGGTCAATCAGTCAATTTCTGAATAAAAAGAAGAGCAGAGCAGCAAGCACCTGCTTCTGAAACTTAAAAACAAAGGAAAGATCCTGCTAATTGAAATGGAAAGCTTACAGGAGACAGAAAAGAGGGGCGTCTGCTGGCCAGCAGAAGTGTTTCAACAGTTTTCCCCTTTTGGTCAGTTTTCAGGCACCTGACTGAATCACTGGTCCCATCATACCCTGATAATTGATGTGATGGATAGAGTTCAGCAGTCTTGACTTTTCTTTTTCTCTTGGTTGTTGGACTGCTGTGTCTGGTTTTCCGTAACAGCCGCACACGAGCGTATTTACACAGGTTGCCTGCGCACAGGGAACAGTGTTGAAGTGAACATCTTTGTGAATCTGGACCTCTAGGGCCACGATACAACGGCTGCGGCTATGAACTGGGTGCTGTACTTACTGGGGCATAATCCTGAAGCCCAGAAGAAGGTTCACAGAGAACTGGAYGAGGTGTTTGGTACGTTTCCATTCTTTCTTTATTGGGGCAGAGGAGATGCTGGCCTTTGTGGGTGGGGATATGGTACATTGTCCTTTGTAAGCCTAGACATCGAGGGGGAGGTTGGAACATGCCGTGCAGCTGCCCTGGAGCTTTCAGTAGGTGGAGGTGGTTGGGATGAGCTGTGGGAGACGTCCGTGAGTGAGTATTGAGAAGGTAGCAGCCAGCGTTGGGTCCTTGGGTTGGGGCACGTGCTTCTGATGTCTGTTGGTGTAGCAGCTCCTGCTGCGTGCTTGTGGTATTCGACAAGAGTCCTGGAAGGGGGCTGGAGTGAGGTGTCCCAGGAAGAGTTTAACAGCACTGTGAGAGTCCTCGCTGAGAAAAAGGATTCCCAACTTCCAGTGCCAGAGTTTAGTGTAGTCTTGTTGCTGCTGCTTGAGTAAGTTGGAAGCCTTTTCAGGGGTGTGTTTGCGTCACTGGAAAAGGGAAGTGTCGGTCTTACTGCCCCTGTTTGTCTGTTTTTTGGACAGGTACCAGCGAGCGTCCTGTCACGATGGAGGATTTGAAGAAGCTTCGGTACCTTGAGTGTGTTGTGAAAGAAGCCCTTCGGCTCTTCCCTTCGGTTCCGCTGTTTGCCCGTACCTTGCGGGAGGATTGCTATATTAGTGAGTAGTATCCTGCTTGGCCTGTTTGCGCCACTTGGAATCCTGCCGGCACCTTCTCAGCAGAGGTGTTTCCCAAGGAAATGGCAGTTTTTGTTCTGTACAGCAGTTTATCAAAGTTGCTTACCTTGCTGTTGTGTTGACTCTTTTCCCCTGCCTTTCTCTTTTCCCCCGCAGAAGGCTATCGGATACCAAAAGGCACAAATGTTCTTGTTATAACTTACGCGCTGCACAGAGACCCGGAGATCTTCCCTGAGCCTGAGGAATTCAGGCCCGAGCGGTTCTTCCCTGAGAACTGTAGGGGAAGGCACCCGTTTGCTTACGTGCCCTTCTCGGCTGGTCCCAGGAACTGCATTGGTAAGTAGTTGAAGAGAAAGCCCAGATAATGTAGCAGTGCTGCTCTTGGTGTGGTGGCCATAGCAGCAGAGAGTGTATCGGAGATTTGGGTGGTGACGTGCTTGATGGTCCTCTCTGAAAAATTCTGAGTGCTGTCTCGTGTGTCAGCTTTGTGCTTGAGCTGCAAGCACGTTTTGTTTTCTCCCGAGGCGTTCCTTTCCTCCCAGAGTCCAGCATATGTTACGCTGTTGTCTCCTTCCCATTGCCTGTGCAGCCCAGCAGCATGTTAATGGGGTGCTGTGTCAGGACAGGATTGCTTCTGGCTTTCTGGTCCTGGGTGTCAGCAAGACAGGTCGTCGTGGAGCAAGAGAAGGCAGAAATCCTGCATTTGTTTTGCTCTGGAAATGCCCTGCCTGTCCTGGAAAATGGTCTGAGAAATGTTTGTTGAGATTTCTTCTCCCAAAACTTTGCAATACAAATCGCATCTTCTTTTGACGTTAAATTTAGAATAACTTCAGGGATACATGGTTAACCAGGATTAGATCTTCCCCTGCTCCAGAGAAGGCTCAAATTTACGGTGATGTGGATAGGTATTTCCCAGTGTGTGTGGAGAGCCCAGTGTATGGGAGAGCTTACAGATTTCTTTGTAGACATCCAGCTTTTTAAATAGTGTACAGTGATCTATACCCTTTGAGGGTATAGCACTTCCAGAGTATGTTTCTAGTTTCAGTTCAATCAGTGTGAATTTCCTGAATTTTGAGAGTTGGCTTGCTTTCTCTTACTTCTGTGTTCTCTCTCTTCTTCCTCACCTTTCTCTGAAATGTAATTCAAAGTTTTTAATCTGTGCTGGGAATTTYTTGTGCTAGCACTCATCAAAGGAGGTAGTGCCTTGTCATTCTGCTACAATTGTACCATGTGTTGTTCTTGTGTATGAAATAGTGGGGTTTGTGTCTTTCATCATTCCATCTGGTGAGTCCTCTCTGTCTTCCCTCTGGTCTCTGAACTCTTCCCTCCCTGCCTATCCAGTCTATGTAAGATTCATGATAGCAGTGTTTTTTGCATTAGGTAAATGGCAGACCCACAGGGTTGGCTCTCCGCTCCTCTTTGCCTGAGCACTGTGTGGTACAGGAGTTTTCTCCAGGAAGGCCAGAGGTGTCATGCAAGGACAAGCRCTGGTTTCACTGGTATTGATATGACCTCAGTTTTGTCCCACACCTGGTTCTGTTCTCAAGGCAGATGCACAGTCCTTGCTGTGCTGTGTTTCTAGGCTTATTGCTGTGGTCATGCAAGTGCGGAAGTTGTTGAAGTTGCAAACCTGACAATAACACCTCTTTTGCTGCCCTGTAATCTGTAGGTCAGCGCTTTGCACAAATGGAAGAGAAAGCCCTTCTAGCCCTCATCCTGCGGCGCTTTTGGGTGGACTGCTGTCAAAAGCAAGGAGAGCTTGGTCTGGCAGGAGAGCTGATTCTTCGTCCAAATAACGGCATCTGGATCCAGCTGAAGAGGAGACTGAACTCTGTATAATAGGGAAAGGAAATTCAATATGTTATTTTTCCAAAAACTCTTTAGGTTGCAGAATGTTTTTAAATCGCATGTTTTGATGGCAGTCCAGTTAGTGAGGCTTGGAATCTTTTGGAACTAAAGTTGTTGCTGATTGTTTCATCAAAGATGACGATGTGATAGTCCTGAAGTGCTGTAGTCTTCTAATGCATGAGAACTTCATGTTCATTTTTAAAGTGCAAGTCTTTAACCATCAAATCTTAGTGCCTTGTCTATTCAGATGAATTGCAACAATGCAAAGGAAAGGAAATAATGGGGTGAGGAGTTGACCAGATTTTACTGTGTTAGTGAAAGCTCCAAACAACGAACAAATGTGCTCTTACGTTTTAAGATCCTGCAGGCAACATAGAGAGATTCTTGCTAGGTGATGTTAAAGAGGAATTACAATGATGGACCTAAATGCCTCTGAAAATTTTTAACTGTTCCTACTTTAGATTAGATTCTCAGGCAGATGCAAAACACACTCAGCAGCTAAGATGTTAATGATGACAAAAAAGCCTAGAACAACTTCAGGAAGCAAAACAGCAAGTATGTTGAGTAATGTAGCTGAAATATTTTTTAAACAGTTTTGTTCACTACTTTTGCAACAGCCTCAGTTGGATGCTCATAGATGTGTTGTTTTTTTTTTTTTTATGTTTTGTCATTCAGAATGGAATTTGAGAAACTTGCAGGGATAACTGTCAAGCCTGCAGGTCTGATTTTTCTTTTTTCTTTTTTTTTTTCTCCGTAGAGAATGCAACAGTAGCATGCCTCTACCAAGACTGCTGTATTTATATCCCACCGTACCACCAAGTCAAGGAGATACATAATTCATTCACTCGTTCAATAGAGTAAAGGTGTCATAATCTCAGCTTGGAGTTTGGTTATATTGAGATGTGTCCTGAGGCATTCACAGAACTTCAGTAATTTCTTCCCTTCCCCCACATTCTGCCCTATGAAACTTTGTATTTTGAAGGAGGATAAGGCAACCACACAATAGACAAAAACATACAATTGTTAAAGATCATATTTTCCTGAATGTTCCTCTAGTTATATTGGTACTATAATCCCCTTCATTTAACTTGTGGAAACATGTAAAAACATGGCCTTAATCCATAAGCCTCAAGCCATGCCTCAAGACTTTGAAGGCTCCTAGCTATAACTAGATGACATTTTGGCCTTTGGAATAGATGGGCTATTTCTCACGCAGAGTCATCAGCTGGCTGTAGTTTTGCATGTTGCAGCCCAGGTGCTAGATTTGTCCTTCAGGTCAGGTCTAAATCAACAAGAAGCCCCACAGCAGACTTCATGGCTTTTGCAAGCACTGGAGAAGAAACTAGTGCTAGACCAAGCTGGGGTCCTCCAGCTGCTCTGCCCTTCTGCTCTATGCTCACGCTTCTTTTGGGTGGTGCGTGTTACCCCAGCATTGACCCCCTGGCACTGCTAAAAGGAGGGCATGAACAGATAAGCTTGTTTGTCTTTTATCTGCTGATGCAACTTCTGTTCTGACCCTCCTTAGTGAAACAATCTGTCAGGAGCCTGCATCCTAGCTGTCCCCTGGATGGTGCCTCCCAGCCAGTGGGAGATGGTGTCTGCTGTGGCCCAGGGGACAAGGCACAGTGCAGCCAGTTGCTAGGTGGTGATGGAGGTCCTGCAGGGAGCCACAGGAGGATCCAGCTTTTGATAGTCATGGCAGTGTGCTCCCTGCGCTCCCTGATGGATCACTGGTGGCGGTGGTGGGTGATGAAGCCGATCCTGGGTATCAGCCCCTGCTGGGAAATGCTC
>NW_020451282.1:0-67216 GCF_003343035.1 Apteryx rowi
TAGAGCTTTTCCCACGAGCTTTTCCCAGGAGAAGTCAAGGCCTCCTGCAGTTGTCCTTGCCTAGCTTCCCCTTTCCTGTTCACAGCAATCACCTGCTAGTTCCTCGGGGGTAAATTATAGATAAAGTTCAAATTTTTTATATATGTACACACACATACACACATTTATTTATAAAAGAAATGCTACAGCCCTTTTCATAATACAGTTTCACACACAGTGCAGCAGCAAGCAACAGTCAGAAACATCTATATTTATAGAATTATTTACTTGCCCGTTCAATTATATAACCACACCTTGCCAGCTGACCTTATGCATTACTAACATTTCCAAACTGGATGGGAAAGTGGTGTTACGCTTTCAAGCTCTGCCCACAAAAGCAGTCTGGGTCATTCCTGGTATTAAAATGAAATGCTTACTCATGGTGTGCTGCAGAGACCTACAGACTGCAGTCACCCCTCTCTGCTCACACATCCAGCCCTCAGCAGTACTAGAAGGAAGATCCCTGGGTGACAGCAGCAACCCACTGATCCCAGGTGGCCTTCCCTCTTAGCAGAGACTACAGCTTCCTTCAGGTGTGCACAACCACACCCCAGTTCACTTGCTACTCCAGTTCTGTTCAGGTGGCTTAGGTCAGAGAAAAAATGATTTTTAAAGTGTTTAAACTCCCTCAGGTCGTTCTGATGGTGCCAGGGGGGGATGGGGGGGGGCTGAAAGCTGATATGAGCAAGGAGCTGAGGTGTGTGGAGTGGCAACTCCATAACCCTGCTCACCTGCTCCCTGGACTATGTGTCCGACCATAGCCCAAGACAATTTAAAGCTAATCTGTCCTGTTTGTTTGTTTTTTTCSTGTTCTCACTAATACCACTACGTCCACACCAACACCAGTGCTTAGTGCAGTCCTGCCAACCCAGTATGACACCGGTGGCTGCCTGGACCCCACGAGGAGCTGCTGAGTTGGAGGGATCTCCCCAGTTCAGCAGCAGCTCCATTTGAATGGACTTAGAGCCAGAGACTAAACATGGCCGCCAAAAAGCCCTACAAAGAAACCCTACTTTCGGCATCCCTGTCCATTCTCGGTGTGTGATCAGTGGCTAAAAACCTCCTGCTTCCTTGCAGAGGTCTGGATCTCCTGTCAAAGAAGTCTACGTGAAGCCCTTTGGCAGCACAACTTGAAATTACACTAAGTTAGAAAAGACAAATGTCAAATGTAATCTCTCATCCAACATGCTGTGAAGAGAAAGACAGCAGGGGAAGTACAATACAACCTCCCCATCCGCTCCTTTTAACTTGGGTAGCTTCAGAGTGAGTGTCTTGCACAGCGAAGGAAGACAGCGTGAGAGTCCCTCTGACAGGAGCTTTGTTAAAAGGTGTATCAGCTTCCACTCGCATTTCTATCCAAGCCACCCGAACGGCTCGGCTCGGTGCTGTTCCTCGTTTCCTGAAGGCTGAATTTTCAGTGCCCCGCAGCTGCAGGGTGAAAGCCCACCTATCACCAATGTCTTTCAGTTCGTCTGCAGGCATTGCCGCAGAGACAGGCAGTCTCGTCTCATTTTGACTGCAGCTTTCACAACCATTAAAGACGTTTCTGTTTTGTTTCCAAACTGCAGTGCAATGCTAGAATGATGGACACAAAGAAATGGCAGTGGCTTGCCAAGCTCTGTTTGACAGCTGGTTCACAGGACTTCAAAACCGACTGCAATATTGTTTGGGAGTCTTAAACTGAGGCATGAAATGGAGAACTATATAAGTACTGTGAAAAATGATACCAGGAAGAGTTTTATTAGTAAGTGATTTTGACACTTAAAATTTTTGTTTTCAGGCATTTAACTTCAGATACCTTTCTCTTCTTTTCCATCCTTAAGGAAAAAAAGATACTCCTTCCTAAATGTGGTTGGCCCAGGACTGGAGAGTCATTTTGTTACAGGAGGTGAAAATGTTGACAGCTGTATATTTTTCCTCCCTTGTTTACGAGTCTTTTTGCTCTAAAAGTCTTTATGAATGGAACAAACAGACCCAAAGCTTCTCTGTAATAATTCATGTACACATGTATATTGTAATTTATCTCCTGATACTTTTATGTGCGTTCTTGATTTCTCTGCTATATGAATGAAAGAGAAATTGCAAGTACGATGTAAGCAGGCATTTCTTCTTGCTCTTTATCTTTGTAATGTTGTTAATTGGATATGCATACTTTGACCTGTTAGGGAGATTCATTACTGGCACGCTGATGAGGTTCTCTGGACAGTTGGCAGGTCAGAACGTTTATTAATGCAATTGCTTTGTGCAGAAAAAGTTTGGCTCCATGGTGGAGAAGATCCCCTCTGAAGAGATTGTGGAGACTAGGAACTTAATTATTAAGGAGGATGTTACAAAAACATCTGTCAATGCTGTTCGATATGCGGTTGGAAGGTAATTGAAAAAAATTATGTAGACTCTGACTTAAAAGGAGAGGGAGTCTCATGAACACACACTATAATTCCTGGACAGAGAAGCAACAATTAGTCTAACAATACAGTCTGACTGCAGAATATGTCACGCTCCAAAGTAATACTGATTAGCTGGAAAAAAGCCAAGCCAAGCCAATAAGGCATAGGTTAAGCATGATGGAAACTGTCGGGGAACTTTGGTTGGTTTTCGCTTCTATCCTACATTACTTGCACTGAAGGGTAGGAGGCCATGGTTCACCAAAGCATTTCAATGCATGTTAAATCAGTTCCTATTCAGAAAGTATTTAAATATGCATCTAGCTTCATATTCCATTAAACCCTGCACTTGAGTAGCTCCCTGATAGGTGCCTGAGGAAGCTGGTCACTGTGTGCATTTTCATGCATTTATTAGACATGCCTAAAGGTCCTATGATGCTTAAATCCCACCCCTACTTACAGTCTTTTTAAGCACATTTTAGTGTTTTTCTGAACAGAATTTATGTGGCTAATCTGAGATTAACTACACGTTTCTTGACTGAAGTGAGAAGTGAAGAAGGTTCCCATAATCCAGTCCAGGACACAAATGTAATCCACTACTTTCTTTCCCAGGTGAATGAATGTAGAACTGAATCTATGTTAATCTTAAATAAAAATGGAAAGGTGATATTAATTTTGACTGTATAGGGCATTGCTATTTGGCTGGTTTTGACCGATGCTTTCGTTTGTTTTTACCTCAAAGCACCAGTGAAGATGTCCTAAGTCTAATCAAAACTGAAATGGATTTTTGAGTCACCTAGAGAATTCTCACTCTCTCTGAAGATTTTATGTCCCAGAAAAATGAAGTAGTTGCAGAAGACTGAGGTATACCTTTTCCCAAAATTCTTAGAGCAGCTTCAATGCACTAGAATACATCCCGTCTATACAGGTTGCTTTATGCGAACTAGCAGAAGTCTGATCCTTCCTTTCTTTCTGCTGCACAACTCATTTTGTGGATGTGAGAGGCTGTTCTTGCTCTATTTCATACCTCTTTCACATCAATAGTATAGTAGTACAGAACAGTTTCTTTTCACACTCTCTCAAACATGGCATATCTTTGCAATCTGCTCAGCAAATCATTTTGCCGCAGTCTTGGCTGAGTCTGCTATTTCAATGCAGGACTCGAGGAAAGAAGTGCATTTTCTGCATAGTCATTCTGGTTTGCATTTCAGCTGGCTTGGGTTTACTGCGATTACTTGAAAATTTTCCAAACAGCCCTGTGAGAATTTGGTAAATACTTATAGAAAGCATCTCTCTATGTGTGAGACATTACGTGCATAAACAAAGCAGCTAAGAGCCAGCAATTCAGCATATCGTTCTGATTTTGTCAGCCTTACCACTGTTTTCACGGGATGGTGGCTTGAAAAAGTGACCATAATGAATAGTAGTAATGCCTACTACAGGGAATAAAGTCTGGAGGTATATAATCTCATGCTCACATGTTTAGGATTCAGGATTTCTTTAACTTGGCTAGCCTGGGCAAGGAACACCTATCAATGTGCAGCACATTCACTCCCATATAACCATTTTTGCTAATGCTAAGAGATTTCTTTCATTTTTATGTAGTCTCTGATCCTGCAAATATGCAAGCACAAGAATAACAGACTCCTAACTTCAATCAAATTGTAACTGGGAGTAGGGTAGTTAGGCACGTGCAGCATCTGGTGGCAGAATTAAGATCATTCTTCTCTTCAGTCTTCTTAGGTAATCATAATACGAGATATGTGCACATGGACTATAGGATTCATGCAATACAGGCTCCTTTAACTGAGATGAGGAAACTAGTTTTCAGAAATCAGAGGGCAATCCAGACAACAAATATAGCAGTTCCTGCAGAAAGTATGTCAACTCCAAACAGCCGTCTTATTCACACACTATGGCATTTAGACAGATCAGGAAATACTGTGAATATATAAAGATCCATTAACCAGTTCAAACCAAATGTAGGCCTATGTGTTTCATCAAAGTTAAAGACATTTTTCAAATCCCCCCAAAAGACGGTTACATCTGACATCTGACAGAGGACCATATCTCACAAGACCACTCTTCACCTAGCTTTTCTCAGTTGTCTTGGAAAAAACGTGTGTGATTTGTTTGATATCCACTGATTCCAATAACAAGCACATGGACTTAAAATAATTCATGATGTTAACATTTTTAGCATAATATGTCTCATTTAAACTTAATTCCTCATGGATTATCTCATGTATTTTTCTACTTCATACATTTCCAGCAGTAAAATCATATTACTATTTTTTACTTAATAAATTAAAATAATCTCAAATTATATTAATATTTAAATATCATAGGGGTTGGATATTCAAACTCCTTAGAACAGAGTTTTACTTTCTGAAAATCAATGCTAGCTAATATCACATGATGGATTTGAAAAAAGAATCATTGTGAGGTATATTAGAAGAGCTAAAGAACTGAGCTTAATATGTTAAAATAATGTATAAAGAGCAAAAGAGTTTTCTAAATTTTCCTAGAAGTCATTTTTAGTATATGCAGTCATTAATGTGTTAGGACAAGTAGGAAAATGCATTAAAGGATCAGGAATATTTTCCTGCAGGTACTTAGAACCTAATAAATAATGAATGTGATGATTAACTACATGGGCATAAGTACAGTGCATTACTAAGAAAAAAATACATAAAACCTGGCCTTTGAACAAGAGTGCACTATTATATTTAATATATAAAAACACTTGAATATAGTCAGTTGTGTGTGAAGAGAAAAGAGAAGAAGTAAGTGAGCCTGAATTAACATTGTATTTTCAAATGAAACTGATTTAAATATTGCCAAGAGCAATCACAGCATCTGGAGTTTTGGTGGAATGGCAGCAAAATAAGGTGAGCGGAGCAATGACACCATTTAGTGCTTTTTGAGCAGCCACAGAGGTTTGTGCAGGTCTAAGGAGCTGAAGTAAGACCACCACCAGGGCTTCTCCCTTGCCTGTGCCGATCCCCCTCGGGGCTCAGGCTGCGCGTGCTGGGCGTGAGGGTCAAACAGCTCCAGTGGGTCGTATGGGTCGTATGCGTCCTCCATGGGCCTGCGGAGCAGCTTGTTAGGCCAAACCTCAACAGGCCGCAATACAAAGTCTACGCGGCCAGCCCGCTTCATCCTGGTGGGAAGGGTGACCCTCTTCATCACCCGGCTGTAGCCCACAGCTTGGGCACTGATTATGTACGTTCCCGGAGGCAGGAGTCGCCAATAATCTCCATCAGCAGCTTAAAAAAGGCAAACGCAATAAAACAGAGCTTAGTTTTCAGTTTTTCATTCTTTGTGGATAATCCACCTGCATGCACAGAGAGCACAAACATTCGGGGCAGATCTCAGGATATAGTCAGGTCAAATTTTGGAAAAAAAGATCTGACATAAATCTTGAACTATGAAAAGGGACTTCACCTGTGCAAATCTGACCTTTGGAAGCTAATGCAGTAAAATTCACATGCAAAATTCTCAGTAACTGCTGTATCTGTATCACAAGGAAGGGAAGCTTTCCTTCATGCTGCTTTCCCAGGGGTATAAGGAATAACTCCAAAGAAATCAAATGAATTAAAAACCATGTGAAACTTAAGAAAGCGTAAGCAGAATCCAGTCTGCAGTATATATGTCTAAGGACCTAAGAAATCCCTCTTTTTCTTATGTTACATTCTATTACTTTGCAGACATTATAGAGCATCGGACTATGGAGTCAGAGATGCAGCTGGTATAAATTGCCATTAGTGTAAAATGGGTGTAAATTTCCACCAGCTGAAGATTAGAGCCTGCAGGCAAAAACAGGGAGTTTTAAAGTGGAATATTTATTCCTCATTTTCTATTTCCTTTATTTTGAATGGTAAGTTTCTTAACTCAGTAAATGTTGCATAAATGTGATTTTCTCATGGAATTTCTCAGTCTTTTTTAATATTAAAATTAAAAGACATTTCAATCTTATGACATTCTTAACCCCACCTAAAATGAGAACAAATACTCCTTTTTCCTTCATATGTAAACACATTTTTTATTTCATTCTTAATTCTTTAAAGGTCCACTGCCAATGGAAAGCCATTGTCTGGGAAGAAGCTTGAAAGAGACCCTAATTCATGCCAGAGTCTCCCACCAGCCTCAAGAATCTGCATCATCTTCACTATTGTGTCCCCTCTAAAGTTAGTTTTTTTGAAAGCTGGAAAGCATCCACTACATTATAAGCTGTTCTGGCTTTCCAAATTGATTCAACAGCTACCATTAGAGCAAAATGTTACCATTCATGTCTTCTATTTTGCACTTGTATGGCATACCCTATTCTCCCTGAAATCAATAATAAAATGAGAGCATTGATTTCAGTGAGAGACTAAAAGCTCAGAACTTTATGACTGTGAAAATTAACAGTTGCATATGCATTGATACATGTTTATCAGCTGATGACAGGCATATAGTGAATGTAATTCAATGTTCTAGTCTTTTTGCATTTCATATAAGTATTGTCAACAAATCATATATACTTTTTCATATGATCAACAAAGCTTGTTTACCCTCAGCCACTGCCGTTACTCATGTGAAAGTCAGCACGGATTCCACCCTAATGTGGTGCCTCCTGCTCCCAGTGTTTCAACTTTGTCTATCAGGGCTCCATGCCTCAAGATGCTGAGTTACATATGAGTACAAGATGGCCAGAGTAGCTTCAGTCCTCCCTTCAGAGCTATTGTCACATTCCCCCAATGTGAAACATGTACTTCATGATGAATTTCTGAATTTGTGTAATGACCCATTGTCTTTTATGGCCAGCTGACTCTCATGTCAGAAAAAACTGAGAAGTTATTGTTGGTTCATAGAAAGTAAAGTTATTGTTAGGTGATGTTCTCAAGACCAGTGTAATTCAATTATTTCATTATTTAAAAAAAATGAGTGGGCATCCCCTTTTTTGTTAGGTAGCATGTTGCTCACATGTTGTCTGTTACAACTGGTAGTGTCTATGTGAGACTCTTGAGCAGTTATGCAGAATTAGCCTCTGAAAACCACATTCCTTGTATTAGGAGATGATATGGATAAAATATTTCTTATCCAGGCCTAACAAAAATAGCAAGAAGGGTCTGGAAAGGTGTTTTTTTCTGAACACCCACAACTGGCAGGGCAGTCCTTTGAAGACATGAGAGAGGCAGCAGAAACAACTGTTGAGTTTGTCTCGTTAGGAGCGTGAGGCCACTACACCAGGACTGAACCTTGAAGGCAGTGTATTGGTAAATCACCTTTACCTTACTCTACAAGAAAATGGGAAGGGACAAGTATTTTCCTGTGTTTGTTCTTTCTTTTTAAACTAAAAGAACAAAGAATGAGGAATCTCTTCTCCAGCTTGGTGTTAAGCCTATAAAAATCCTAAGTTGATAAACACGTGAGAAATGAGGTGGGATTGTCATCGTGTTACCCTTTACATCCTGGTACAGGAGGCTGATGAGGTTCAGAGCACATATGTGGCCTGAAGAGGAGATTATCCATAGCAATAAGGCCTCATTCACACAAGGCTTTAACATACTTACAGCAGAATGTACACAGATATATATGAAGAGAAAAACGGCAATAATGTAAAGGTCTAATTTTAGTTTATGCAAAGTACACTTGGTTTAATTTGCAAGAAATATTACATGCACTTAGCAAAGCTCTAAAGCTAGGTGGCAAAAGGTGGGACTTAACTGCATGCATGCAGCTACATTAGCTTTGATAGATCTATGTATATATAACACCATATACAAGATGTGCTTTGATATGTCTTCTCTGCTGTTATTCTAGAAACAAACCCACAGTTGAGAACTGAATTCTCCATTAATACGATGTTCGGCTATCAGTGCTTTCAGCCTTATCACAGGAAAAAGCTCCAACTAAAATATTACCTGTGGTGACATCATGCTGGATGCCCCTGACCGAAATCCGAGCATTTTTTATTGGGTTGCCAAATTTATCAGACACAATTCCTTTTATCCCCCGATGAACCTGACAAAACAAAGCAAAGTTAGATGGACGTTAATTATTATGGTACCTCCTCCTCATCTTCTACCAGGAAACCCATATAGAGAGGAAACTACTTTTGCGAGGTTCAACCCACTGTGGAGGGTTACAGGTGTTAATGCCCCCTCCAGGTCACACGCTCTATTTTTTGAGCTCTGCAGTGGTGATTCCTTCTTGGAGAGAGCTGAGGAAAAGGAAGAGCTGAACATTTGCTTTCTCGGACTAGGTATGTGACCATGCATCGAGGGCCCCTTCTGCGCACAGATCAGCGGCACCTGATCATCCAACCACTGTATTTAAAGAATGTATTTGAATGTCTGTCCTAGACCCAGAACCACAAAGAAATGAAATATTAGGGCTTTAAAAAACAGGCTGGTGCTCTATACATAATAAAAAGGGATCACTGGTGGTATGAGTGAAGTCAATTCAGCACAAAACAATGGCCCTTTAATCTATGTAAAGTGCAGCATTAAAAGATGTGTGAAATAAATCAAAATAAAGTAGAATTATTAGCTTTCAGATAGTACCACTTATCAAATAATATGCCACCATCTTGGCAGTAGAAATAATTAATGCAGGTTGCATAAAGAAATCAGGTCTTTAGTATTAGTTATAACACATACTTTTCATTTTCTTCCATCCTGTATTAGAGGATCCCAAAATGCTTCAAGATAAAAAAATAAAACTGACCAATTATCCTATAATAGACATGCTGTTACTAATTTAAAATAGAGCAGAAGCATAAGAATAAAATAGACCCTTCAAAGTTAAGAAGAAATTAGAATAACAGGTATTTGCAAAACATCATATATCATTCTATATTAATATTAATATTTAATATAGAGTCTTTAAAATGTTTATTGATCATTATCAAAGCATAATGATTAATATTGTTCAATATATAATATTTAATGTAATTGTTAATATTAATCTGTTAATATTCCGATTTAATATCAGTGAATAGGAATGGTGCAGTGAAATCTTCAGCTACTTTGGACTCCTCATCATCTTTCTGCTGCTTGTGTGTCATTGTGTGTCAGACTGTCATGACTGCAGTGTGCACAGTATTTGTCTTCCTTCTCTACAAGCAGAGACCTCAGCTGCTTGAGCTGATGAGAAATGTTCTGGGTGACAAACTAAAGTGTAAGGTGAATTCTGTCGTACAAGAAGGTGCATAACCAGCTCACTATATTTGTAGTTTGACCAAAAAAAAAAAAAAAAAAGGAAAAAGTCCAGGTTTTTAAAGACTACAATTTTTTTTGTGCAACTTTCAGAAATGGAAAAGTTTTCTGTTGGGAATTATATATGAACTTTTTAAATGAATAGTAACTACATTTCATTTTTTTCCCTGAATCACTATGATTCACTCGAGCTGTTCTCTTTTCCCTCCTTTTTTCTCCCCTCTTCTTTCTCTTATTCTCATTTTTCCCTCCTCATTTTCCTTTTTATTTGTCGCAGAAGGAGAAAAATGGGAAAAAAAAAAGAAACAAAATGATAGAGAAAATATATGTATTTACTTTTCTGGTGAGAAATGGAAAAGTTTGAAGCAAGCATTAATATATCCAACTTTAGAGTAATTCTTAGTAAGAAGCTTGGAAAAAAATCAATCTAGTCTAACGACAGCATTTTTTTATTTAAAGTGAGACTGTGTTTCATGGCTCTTGTTAAATATTCATTCTGTATTGACTGGAGCTATTCATTGGAGGACTAAGGTAATACTCAATATAAGGACTTCAAAACTGTCCCTTAAGAACTATTATGATGAATAACTGCAATTTTCTTTTCAGCATGGACTTGAGGATTTATCATATGGATAGTGAGTAAATCTGGTCAGAAGAGTCATCTCAGACCCAAATTTAATTTACGGTGTAGACATACTCAGAGTAGAATGACGTCATTCAACTGCAATAATAATCTCACAATTACAACATGATGGTATAAAAATGACAAAATTGAAATTTCTTTAACTATGTTGGGTTTGTTTTGCTTTAGTTAATATAATTTTTGTTTTAGCCCCGAGTCTGCACCACAGAGGTTTGGGAGGGCTTTTTGATACCACTTTCAAAGGCAAGAAGAGTCACCATTTATGAAAATGAATTCTACTTCTGCGAGTTACACCAAGTAGATCTGTACACACACCAAATATCCTGGTATATATCAGAATAAGAAAAGTTTGAATTGGTTATGGCAGACTTAATCCTTATCAGGAGTAATTCAGTCATCCTTATCTACAAAGTTGTTTTGCTTACTGTCCTGCATTTACTCAAAAAGCTTTTCCAGCATAGACTTCTACAGTATCTCACACTGTAAATATCTTTACATCTTGAAGGCTTCAACTGCAATATATATGGATTTAACCCAGCTCCATTTGGATTCACTAAAACTCATTTTCATCAGACAGCTGTAAAATGAAATGAGTTTGGTGGTCTGTACTGTAGACTTTATTGAATGATGATACTTACCACAAGTAGCAAGAGGTTGCTTAGAAAGGCCATAAAAACACTCCTAACAATTTTAAATTACTACATACTCTATCAAAATAAGGCATGACAGAAAGCTAATCTACTAATGGCTGAGAGAAAGATGAGCAACTTGTGTTTCTGTGTTCACTTACTTATTGTCAATGAGGTATTTGTTTTTGCTGAGCTCAAACTTATTATTAAAAGTGACTCTTAAGAGAGATATTTTCAGGCTCACAGACATACAGTTGCTCCTCTAAAATATCAGGATTCAGACAGTTGTTAACCACTTTTGTCCAAAACCTGAGATGAAAACCATGGAAGGAGGATTTCTAATAAGATATTTTGAACTTCCCCATTCCAGCTGAATCTATAAATCTCCTGTTGCTGTACAGTGGGGATTTGGGTCAAGAACATGCGATGTGAAAATCAAGAAGTTCCAAGAAGCTTTCTGGAAAGTAAAGCTTGTTGGCCTATTTGTCAAAAGAAAGGTTGATTTATATTTTTATGAATATGTTGTTTTTTTGTGGTATTGAATTTGGGGGAGTGGATTCGTAATATTGCACAACATATTTACAGACAATTCCTTTTTGCACTGTTTTCAAGGCCTTTACAGTCCTCAATCTCCATCCTTCCTGCAAGATAGGGAAAATATTATCTGCATGTCCTGTTAGACCAACAGAGGAACCGGAGTCCCTGGTGGAATGAGATGATTGATTCAGTGCTATCTTGGTGATAACTAAACAGGGAAACAATAAAGAAAGGAATATTCACAAAGAATGAAGGAGAAAAACCACAAGCAGAGCTGTACCATTTCCATGTAATTCAGAAGGGAGTCTCTGTTTTCATGCCAGATTGTAAACAATTCTTCCTCCAAAGGAAACTTTTCACATCCTACCTCCACGGTAATTTCAAAACAATTTGTATGAAGGTAGTTAAAATCTGCCATACCTACAGATTTAAAAAAAAAAAGAAAAGACCATGAACCCTTAACTAGAACTTTGCTGTTGCACTTAGCTGAATGAAATCCCTGCAAGTGTGGCTAAATATATTGTAAAGAGTGTGTACGGCCAATATATAAAAAGTATTCAGCAAATTCAGAATGCTACAAGACTTAGTTCACCTATGAATTAATTAATGACCATGACAGAAAAAGCATCATTTTAAATTATTATTCACCAGACTCAGAAGCAGCAATAGAGAGATAAGAATTGGTTAATCATAGTAGTTGGATAATCAGCACTATTAGAGGTGATTCCCAAAGGTCACCAGCAAAGATGATGACCTTTTGCCATTAGTATGCTCAAAATTATTCCTTCACAAAAGACATAGAATATAATTTTCAGAAGAACGTAAGCCTAAGATGTTCAAACATGATTCTCACTCATGCTCTAAAGCTTTCTAAATGCCTAGTTTCAATAGAATTATTTGGGATCCAGCTGAGTCCTATTTGAAAATAAAACTGAAGTGCTTCTGAAAATGTTATGAACACTGATATTTCATCCATGTCAATATTTCAGCAATCCTGAAGAAAACCAAATAATACTAGTGAGAAAATCAAATTAGCTACCTAAGCACAAATGAATGTGATATTCGTCTCTGTTGTTGTTTTCCTTAGCACTCTTAAGTAAAACTTTATTTAAAGAGATCAAAAAAGCAGCATGAGTGTATAAAGCAGAATGTGAGTCCTGAAGATGGATCAAAATTCATGCTGATGTTAAGGAATAAGAGCACTATATTAAGCATTTATTTCCTTGTTTTGGATTTTAAAACTAGGATGACATTAGATATAAGAACAAATTCAACTCCTGAATAACTTGTTAACTTCTCTCAGGTTATATCAGGGCTGAATTTCTCCCACAGTATCTGAATATAAATGTTAACAACATACATTTTACTACTTAATCCCTCTCAAGTTATTTTTTGCAGGGGTCTGATCTAAAGTAAATTGAAATGAATAAAACTGCTTCTTTCAAACCCTTGTGTCTCATAAAGGTCATATAGAGGTTTTACCTCACTTCATATGACGGTAAAGTGGTTTTACCTCCAGTGAAGCTGTACCACTCAGCACCATTTATAATACCTCCGCGTTTCACAAAGTTTCCACCGCAACGAAGTTCTGATCGGTCTGAGATGACTGGGTGTGCATCTGCATATGCCTTAGCCAGCATTTTAAACATCTGTAACAAAAGAGTTTGTCATATACTTAATTCTGCAAACTTCAAACACTTTAGTGCTCAGTCATTAATGCTGTGCCTAGTAACTACTCCTCCTGCGAGACCAGACTATGAGCCATCCTGCATCCTTGAGGGCTGTGAACAGAGGTGAGCCTCCGGGCAAGGATATTCCTCCAGGGAGTGTTGAATTGTCTTCTCTGAGGTCCTTCTCTGCACTTCAGTATATCTAGCTAGGGATGATATTATATATGGATGGATTTTGTGGTATTTGGGTTCAGGTTTATCATTTGGGGAGGGAATAGAAGGTTTGTCTGGTTGCACTTTAAGTCCTGGGCTTAAAAGTGGATATTAGCTCTTCCCATCATGTTCATGTTATTTTTACCCTTTCAAAAATACCCTACATCAGCCTTAGCCCAACCATATCTTTGTAAGGGCAGCTGGTGTTCAAAATAGACAGTGTCAATTTGCTTTGCACTTATCACTCGCACAGGACAACCTGTCAGTTTGATCTCAATGGCAGTTGCTTCTTCATGGGGCAAAAAGCATTCCTAAAAAGTGAAGGACTAGGATGTGGTGATGGAGGATGTCACCACTGATTTCCTAAAGAAAGTTAATAGTGATGAAGAGCAGATGAGCCACCAACCAGACAAGAGAAGTGATGGATACATGCAGTGAAGACAGAGGAAACAGCAGTGATCTGTGGAGAGCATTTCTTTGAATGAGTTTCTTGCTGTTTTTCTCTGATGTTAATTCCAGATTTGTACTGAACTTCCCCCCCACCCCGGCTTTTTTTTTTTATTTGGACCTCATCTACATAAACTATAATTTCAGACTTCAACACTAAAATGATGGCAATTGTCATATGCTCCTGGTTCAGCTCAGCGTTTTGCATATTGTTTAAGAAAACATGTGCAAGAAGATGAGGAGTTTAAATCCTACTTTTACAAGAGATCCTGATAGTAACGGGCTGACATTAGAAGCGACTCAAGGAGCTTAGGTAAACCTCACAGTGCAGCAAACTGACTTAAAAGTTAAATCCAAACACTTAGCCTCCTAAATCAAATGTTTACAAAACTGTGTGAATTATCCTCAGTGCAATTTATTAAGTTCTCCAAAGCCTAAAGGTGCTTTGAACACTATTACTCCCAGTGCCTACTCATTGCAGTAATAATTGTTTGTCATTTATGAAAGGAATTGAAGGGCTTATCGATTTTATTTTAAGGTGCTTGTAAATTTTGATAACTAGCTCCAGTTTCAGACCATCTGATATTTCCAGGCACAAGCTGAAACTCTTGATAACACCTCTAGCTAATTGCCACTAATGATGTTACATATACCTCTCTAACAGAGCCTGAAACATATTAGAAAAAGGCACTTGGCAGTTCAGGCAGAAGGTGGTAATAGTTTTAGCTTGTCCATCCGAGAGATCATTGCTTGGGGCTGAGCCCTGGAGGGCTCCAGCCTCGTTGGGAAGCACCTGGAACCACCATATCTAGGAGAGGCTGGAGCCTCAGAGGGTCTCTATAGATAAGTTCTTGGCCCTATGCACTGAGAATAAAGCATTTATCCAGACATTTCAGAGTGGATTTTTCTAACACAGAGCACTGAATGGCTGTACTGTGTTTTCCCCTTGACTTCAGAGCGTGAAAAAGGATAAAATGTTATCATTGATGCTGCATGGAGACTGAAATGACCAAGCACACAATTTGGACAAAACACTTAAGAACATTTCTAATAAGCACAAAGCTGGGCTAATTCTGGGATCAAGTAGCTGACCAAGGAAGGGTGGCAAACAAAGTGTTATGTAAAGTTTAAAGGAAGTTTTCCAAAATATTTTTGATGACCAGATGCTAAAAATCCTAACTTCAAACTACAAAATGTTTTTGCACCTCCCTTGATTTTCCATATGTCTAAGCACTGCTCAGCCCCACACTGTTAAGTTTCCTTGAAAGTTCTGCTGAAAAGAGATGTATGTTAATTAAACATGTTAAAAAGAACTTTTGTTGCCAGTAGTTTAGGGACCAGGCCCTCACATCTTTAATGTCTAAGAAGGGAGTTTTGGAGCCAGTTGGACCTTCTGTGGAAGTTATTCAGTAATAGTTTAAAAAGAGCCTATGTGACTCAGGAATATGTTTCTTGGTTTTTCCAAAGACATCTGCAGATAATTTATTTCTGATGACCAATTCTTTCTTTTCCGGTTTCACACCAAGTGGCATAAGGCTTTTGTTTTGCTATTAATGCAAGCAAAAGAAGATGGGTGGTAGGGGGGAGAGAAAGCGAGAAATCCAAAATCAAGTGAACTAGATTTAAAAAAAAAAAAAAAAAGGTAAAGTTTAAAAATAAGTTAAAATTTGCTCAGAGAGCAATGCACCTATCTATCACTTAGCAGCTAAGGTATGAAGAGCTATGGACCTCAAAAAACTTACACATTTTGGCATAATGCAGAGGAACAAAAAGGGAGAAAATAAATAAAGAGCAAAGACTTCTTGTGACTTTAGAAGTGTGATGCTTCATTTGGTAAAATGAGGTAAACTGCATTGCCTTGGGCAGCACTTTTACCTCACTGACTTTCACAGGTTTTTTTTGTTTTTTTTTTTCCACGGGGCAGAGGGAAGAGAGCGTTTCCATTCACGGAAGGAAGCGAACTCGCTGCGGTTGGTACCTTTCTGCTCCCGTGCATATACGGTCATTGCTGAAACCTCACAAGAATCACAAAGCAACAGGAGYCTGCTAAAAATCCATCTCCACAGAAGCCAAAAAATGGGAAAGTTCTGGATTAAGTGAGCTGGACCAGACGCAAGAACATGAGGGTAAAGACATGAGCCACCTTTGAGATTCGTTAATCCCAGCAGGTACCAGCTCAGGCTGTGATGCAGGTTAAAAAGGCCTGAAATCTGCCATATATTGGACCAGCTGCCAAGAGGATCCTGGTGCCACCACACGTACATTGTGAGGACCATAAGGAGGTGGCATCTAGGTGCATTTGCAAACAGTGCATTTATACCAAGGGGAGCCATCACTAGCTGTTTAAACCTGATTTGAATGTACTTTGCAGAATTTGAGTCTTTAATTTCTAGCCACTAGTTGCACCGTGGCATTTCACCCTGGGCTGCAGTCAAGGGTGCAAATTTGCCTTGTTCCCCTTCCAGGGGTGGATCCACAGATCAGCAGGCAGAACAAGGGTTACGGTCAATATAGCAGCAGTGGAAACAAGCAGCAGTGGAAACAAGCAGCAGTATTTTGGGATGCAGGTTCCCCAGCAGCAGCAACTGCAGATGAGATCGGTTAAATGCAGGTCACTTAACCGGTACAGGTTTTATAACTTTCTGGGCAAAACTGAAAGTGATACTGGTAGAATCATTAAGGTTCCTGTGCTGACTCCATTGACAAGCTGGATTTAATTGTGGAGATCCCCTSCCCCCCCCCCCCCCCSYAAATTTTAAACTTCGAAGTTTATAGTTAGTTTCCTCAGTTTTAAAGCTACAGATTATATGTAGCAGCCACTTGTGTGATGTCCTGACTTGCGCTGTCCCAAACCAGGGGCACACCTTAGGGCTCGCCCAGCTGTGCACAGCATCAAGACAGAGCACTTTGCGTGTAGGACCACATCTTCTTCAAAGCGAACGCGCTGTCACTGTCTGCAGATAGCAGAGGGACTACGATCCTTCAAGTCCCACAAGTGAACGACTTGGTAAGACACACGTGGCCGCACTCCTCTGCCGTGTAAGTGTAAATCACTGTGCCTCTAGCACAAGCTATGGGGTGAAGAAGATACAGGGCAAATGTAATTAATATATATGAGTGTACACGTTACTGATTTCCCTAGTCCTCACCAAGACCTTCTGTAGCTTTCATTACCATCTGCTAAACATTTGCTCTGCATGCTCTGTACTGTGCCGTGTCTGGCCTCTTTTACTGCTAAGTCACTGTTATGCACACATAATCAATAGATATTGTACAGCTCAGAAGAAACGTATTGATATAGGAATTATTTAACAGTGATAAATACTGAAATATTTAATAGTTCCTGGTGAGAACTGTCTCTTCGTAAGAGAGTCAGCCAAAAGATATGCTCAAAGATAACTGATATATCAAGTTAAAGATTAACTGCTGTCTATTTTCAACTGCTGTTTGGCTACATAAAGAACCACGTTTTCTTAAAAGGCCAGAAACATTTTAACATACACTAAAAGGCTAAAAAGCTAGCTGTTCTGCTAGTGAGCATGTCGACAATGAATACTAGATTGAAAAGATCAAGGGGAGATAGGAAAGATGGCAAAAAATTTCACAGAAGATTTACAGTGAGTCCCAAATGAGGAACTTTCCAGGGACAGACTCAGGAAACCCACTCACGTTAACTGACCTGGAATAAATGTTACAACGCTGCCACCATATGGCAGCCAGTCTTTTTATTTCTACAGCCCTGGATTTCAACATAACGCTGCTGGTCAGGCTTGTTCCACTTCTCCTGACAATTAGAAGGAAAAATATCAGACCCTTGGCTCTTTAAATGTAAAAGCCTACATTTTCCTTAACCTGTGCCTGTGGAATCATGTTTGGCATCACAAAATGTCAGTAAATCATTACAGATCAAGCTGTTAATGTGCAAATGATCATATATTTAAATGTACATTAAATAGATACATAAATAATATATAGATATATACATGCATATACACACACATGTATAAAATCTAAATAAATCAAAATTAAGTTTGTTACTTGTTAAAAGAAGTAGTTCTCATGGTTCCACATGTGGAAAACATACAACATGCTCATCCTGCAAAAAGAATATTACCTTCTCGTCCGGTGTAGGGGAGAACATTTTTTCTTCCAGAGGATGCCTTGAATAGTCATAAGGATAGGTCACAACCAGCTCACCCCCGTGGAGGCTGGCAGAAAGCACGAAGGGGATAGACCTCAACCACTTCATCACCGCTTTCGTCTCAGGGGCCACCTGAAGCACAGGAGAAGAAAAAGCTATAAGTGATCCCGCAATCTGGAAATGATTCAGTTCATGGCAGGATAAAGCCCAGTGGAGAAGGGAGTGTGTCAGAACGGAGAATGATGAAGATCCTCAGCTGCTCTATCTCAAAAGTTAACGGGCAAAGGAGCAGTGGTTTGCTCTGGGGAATAAATGAGGCACACTGTTTCTGGATACCCATAAACTAGAGGCAATCACCATGGAAAAACTGAGAAAAGAAAGAGAAACTTTGACAAAAGAGTAACATTTTATTGCAATGGCATTTTCAGCAGTTCAACGTGATGACATTTTTTAAATTTGAAAAATGGTGGCATTGTACCATTACTTGCAAGCCAGTTTCTTCCTTCTATAATGTCATTTCTGAATCAGTGGGATTGACCTTGAATGGATAAGTGGAATAYGGAGATCAATTTCTAATGCTTAGCACTTGCTGGAAATGCACTATCTCATTCACTGTCACTTAGTCTGGGTTCATCTGCAAATAACGAAGATTAATGTACAGAAAACTCAGAAACGGCTGCAGTTTACTTGCAGTGAACGGCTACAAATAAGGCACAGAATTTGTCACGCTGACAGTCCACGCTGAGTAACAGCTGCTCAGGGAGGGGGGACCAGACTCCCAAAGATACTTAGATACCCAACCCCTGAAACACAGGCTCCACTCTTTTCCTGAGGAATAGTTTCACAGTCCCGCTCCGGTGTTAGTTAATTCTTAGGGGCAACAGTGTCACCTGGTGGCCAGTCCTTGCAAGCCCAGACACCCAACCAGGGGCCCTTGTCGGGGGCGATGCTCTGTTAACTTGCATTTTATGAAGTTAGCGAGTGAATGCACAGTGCTGCCAGTCCGGACTGCTTTGCACAAATGCAGATATGCAGGTTTAAAAAAGAAAGAGCAGGGTCTATCAGGATGGATGCGGTCCATGGCTGCTAACACTACATACCCCCCATTGCTTTAATTCCACCAGCCATTAGAAAATTATCCAGTCAGGAGCCTGGAGTGACTAATAACCAGTAAGAGTGAACGGAGTGCTACCAAAGTTTAAACAGCGTGGCTTAAACAGCAATGCGTAGAAAAAAAAGTTATCGAAAAAAACTAAAACGTTGTAGATTAGGGTGGTGTAAATAGTAACTCCCATTTTCTTTGAATCAGTCTTCAATCTGTTCCACAAATAAATCACAGCTTTGGGAATGCTGAGAGTAGCACAAAGTTAGGTGTGGAGCAGAAACACCTCCATGGAGCAATGTCACAACTGATACATTATAACTCCCCAGAACAGAGGAAGAGAGCAAAAGATCTCAGGGAAAGGGCATATCTAGATAGAATTTTACATACATTAGTGTAATTACATCCAGACTAAGAAGTCACCCCTCTCTACATCTATTCATTTCACAGAGGAACACAGCTCCACATTCATCTGCAAATATCTGGGGTGGGTTAGAGCATTTCCACCCTCAGCGGCTGATTGCTGCATGCCTGCCACGAGTTGCCCCCACAGCAGCAGAGTTGGCAGCAAGGCCAGCAGGATCACTCATCTTACGCTTCAGGGCAGAGCCCACTAGTCTGGTTGACGACAACTTCATCATCCCCCAGTGCAAATATCTGGAATGATTTAAGGAGTTATCCACCTGCTCATTTCTGACCTTGGCAGCAGGTCACCACAGTTCAGATGCCATAATTATTAACTCTTTTACCGTGTCCTCACAGCTTTCAGGTTTTCTTAGATCTCTGATTTCTGAGTTGAACTCATGTCTCCAGCCACGGCAGTCGTGCTATTTGAAAAGGCTGTACCTTGCATTTGGGTAGAAACGAATCTGAGAGACCTGCAACTGCTGGAAGGTGAATCATTAAGAAATTAGTAGTTTGCAGTGATAGTGGCAAAGTCTTTGAATTTTGCATGCCTGCCAGAAGCTGGTCTCCTAAAAACAGAGCTAATATACTCTATCCTGGATTTCATGTAGCACATCGCACAGTGGGTCTCAGGTTTCAGAAAATGTCACATATTGCTGTGACATGTGCACATATTCAATGGACGTGTCTGAAATTTGCAGACAAAGAACAGCCTAATTGGGGTACAGAACATGTACATGGGAGTTCATCCTTAAAAGCTGGCTGGTATCCAGAAATCCTGGCAAATACAGAATATCATAAAAATACCATGTGAGAAAAGAGAGCATGTCCCAGAAAATGAGGGCACATGATAAATGCACCTAAATAAAAACAGTAGTTTTTCAGTCAGATTTCCACTAAATGAAGCAAGGTGAGGAGGAATAAGTAAGGAGTGGGGATGTGGAAGACCTCAAAAAATGAAAAAAATATGGAAAATAAAAGACAAACTGCATATCCTGATGAAAAGAAACCTGACAGCACATTGCCAGTACGACGAGCTATGAAGATGTCTCAGCCCTGCATTCCTGTTGCTCCAGGCAGCCTGAGGAGCAGAGGGATGGTACCAAAGCAATTTGGGGATCCTCACTCCTTCTTCCTCCTCCATGCCTTATAGAAGATCCTATTCCTTCTCCCTGCTGCTTCCCTCTCCCCCAGCACCAACTTAACTATCTCCACTGCACTGCCAGCTAGACTCAGGACCTCCATCCCTGCCAGTCTGAAGAGTGAAATGGCAAGAGGAAGGCTTCTCCTCTTCCTCACTCTGCTCCCTAAAGTTTGATCGCATCAAACCAACCATCCAGAGCTGCTCACTTGTCTCCACAGGGGTCCCCAAGAGCCTCTGTTCCCATCCGTCCCCGTAAGGACGGTTTGGGCTGACAAGGCTAACTCTGTGCTGAAGCTGAGGAGGAGGAGGAGGAGGATGCACACTCTGTGCCACCAGCAATGCTGCAAGGGGAGAGCAGGTGGGAGAGTGGCAATATTTGGCTACTGGCTGGTGATGAGCAGGGGGAAGCTGCAACGTTTCCACCTTTGCCAGCCAGGTCTGGTAAAGGACATATCATCAACTGTTTAAGTCAAAGCTTTGTAAATCTGTTTTAAAATGCACACTGTGACTAGTCATAGAGGTCAACAGAGACAGCTTCAGGTCCAAATGTTATATATATTCTCCCACTAACTAAAGAATAAAATAAAATTATTCAGTTGAAGTGATAATAAGTGTTATCTCCCTTGTAATTTTTACAGTTTTCACAGAAGTCTTGATACTCCATCCAGTGTCTGGCAGGATATGTACGTGTGGGAAGCATGTAATAGCCTGAAAATCTCAGACAAGACCATGAGGAAGAGGTCTCCTGCTCCCTGACAGATTTGGGTTGTGCCCGCCAGCACTCCCACAGATAATGCCCAGCCGGGGTTTGGGGGACACAACAGGCCAGAGACTGTTTTCAAGAGACAGAACGGACGAGGCTATGTTGGGGGCAGAATCAGCCCTCTTTTGAAGCAGGAGTCTCATATTTTGATGAGAAGGTTTCTATTTAAATAGCTTCTGCAATTCATTAGGCAAGGGCAATAGGCAGTTTTACTCAGAGAGCTCCTAAAATCAGCCTCTCCCCCTGAGTAACCCACTTCCTCGCTAGATACCTGCATAACCCACAAGACACTGCTATGTCACAGAGTCAACATCTTATTGAAATGAATGCTGTGGAAAATCAGTACTTTTAATGTCACTATTTTTATCTTAATGGCATTTCAGTGACATCACATACAGTGATTAAGGCTTTGAAATGTGCACATCCCTTCTTATTCTGGTTCAGCCCCATCAGAAGACGTCAGATGCTATTTGTGTCATTCTGGCCTTTGACTATTCACAGACTTCTCCTTTAATGTGGGTTTGTTTTGTTTGTTTGTTTTTTTCACCAGAGCTCTTGCTTTTTAGTCATAGGACATCAGTCTTAAATTATCTATCTCACAAGAGCAATCTAGGACACAATTAGAAAGTAGCTAAATTATTTGGCCACAAATACAATGTATGGCCATTACCATTTTTAAACCTGAATCTCATTTCTGTTGATTATACAGTGTTTAGGCACCATCTCTATGGTTTTCAAAGATGTTTTTTCCCCCTTTTAGAAACAACTGGACTCATTTTCCTAAAGACTATGCCAGCCCCCAGTGTCAGCCCCCATATCCTGTTTGAATGAAGCCAATTTAACTGACTTCGTTTTAGCCCTCAGACCATCTATCACAATAATTCATAATAGCAGAGAACAAAATACATTGTACAGCAAGAGTTAGGGGGAGGCAAAGAGCTCTCCTGAGTTTGAGACTGTCCAGGAGCTCACTTTTTATTTTCTAGTCTTTGTACAATGCCTTGTAATACTCAGATAATTACTTTAATAAGGAAGGTAATAAACACTATTAAAAAAATGGCAGGTGGGAGGCTGGTGTTGAGGTTCCCTGCGTCCTTTGGTGCTGTGAGGAATCATTCATCACCATGTTTCTAATTCCTCCACAAAGGCAAGGAAAGGACGTATTTAATGCCATGGCACTCTGCCCCCCACTGAGGCAGAGCTCAGGCTGATTGAATGTCCTTAGTCATTGGTGCTCAGGCCTTCAACCCTGCACCTCAGGACACAGAAAGAGCGTCTATGAGGACTAAAAACATGGCTGTAAAAGTAAGCATCTGCCTACCACTGACCATCACAAAGACCATTAAAAGGACTGGAACAGAAGCAGAACCCAGAGGAGGAAGCCAGGGGGGTCAGAGCCAGTAAATCAGATGAGTTATGGGGACTCTGGGCTGCACAGCAGGCAACAGCAGCATGGGACAAGCTGCACAGCTGGCACCGGGCATTGGGAGTTCAAAGCCACCTTTGTCCTTACTCGCTGGTGCTCAGGCCTTCAACCCTGAACCTCAGGATGCAGAAAGAGCATGCACAAGGCTGAAGCACACATCCATCCCTGCCTTCACCACCCCAAAGGCTGATGCACACCTGGGACCTCTGGTCCAAGGGGGCAAGGAAAACCTGCCTGAATACATCTAGGGAAAAACAAAAGGCATTTTCCAGGTATGTCATACCCTCACTGGAGCCTGGCTGCACACAACTGAGGAGAGGGTACAGCCCATGACAGAGTTCCCAGAAGACTGGCACCCTCAATACTGATGCTGCAAAGGGCTGTGCAAAGAAGGGACTCTCTCTAATAAGTAAGACATTACAGGCACCATTTGAGTCATCAGCCATCTCCTTATGGACTAGCTGGTGACTGCACTTCATTGCTGAGCTAAACAATGGTGGCAAGAATGGAAGTCAGTGTCAGCAAGAAGTTCATGTCTCTCTGGCAGGGAACAAGTTCTTGCAAGCATCTCCCCCAGGTAATCACATACATCACTGTGATGTGGCTCAAAAAGTCTGGCAGATAAAAGACCTGCAATTACACAGCATGACCAACCTAAGCGACAACAGACAGCACTTGCTCTCAAACCAGGAGCCCAGCAAGAAACCGTTACCAGGAGAAACAGGATCAGCGAGAGGGTCTGAAATACCGTAGTGACTCCCAGTAAGCTATATATATGTGTATAAAATGACTGTTGTTTTATGACGTATTTTTGATTTAGCACATTCTTCTGAGTAAACATTACTTTATGTTACAAAAGCAGGCGGGTTCCTGACTAACTAAGTAATTCCATGATTGCCCTGAGGGAACAGGATGGCAGATACTGAACTCAAGTGAGCCATGTTCAGACAATTCCTGTGAAACACAGGCATTCCCAGTCAAAGTTTGTATTTAGAAGAAGGGAGTGAAGGTCTCCTAAAAAAAGAACAGCGATGGCTCTAAGTCTCAGACCTACATGGGAGAGAAAACCCTTCAGGATACCAAATAAGACACAGTAGTGCAGCTAGCCCAGAGCTCATGTCTGAAATGGCTCAGGTCCCCACTACAAACAGCACAGTTTCACACCAGGCTGGAGTCAGCCCATGCCATCGGCAGGACTGGGCTTCACCCTGCACCCAGGATTCTTCGTATTCTCTCATAAACCTTTTATTTGTCAAAGAAAAGTTTCAATCTGATATCCACACATAGTTCTTAGATGTACAGCCATGAAAACCACTGTGCACAAGTGGGATGAACTGAATGCATAACCTCCCTAGACTTTTCCGCTAACATCCCTTTTTTGGGCTGTTTTCATTTGGCCTCTGGCTCTGCTTCACATACTCTCATCCCTGCTTTCACGTCTGAGGCTCTTCACTCTCCTTACATTTACCAGCTTACTATTAGCAGTCATTATTCAGGCAAAAGTTGGAAATTTTTAAGCCTGTGATCTTATACTCATACAGAAAAATAGAGGCATGAGCTGGGAACTGTACAACAAGAAGTATAAAATAAAATAAATTTCTTAAGCTGAGATACATTGAAAATCAACAGTCTGATATAATGCGCATTACTGAGCTTTTCTTGGCTCTTCTTATCTGTGACATTGTTCTGAGACAGTGTGGTGCTTTTATCCAGATTTTATTGGTGTGAAACAGGGTACCAAGGCACTGGGGCAGCATCAGAGATACCTTTGGGATTTAGACCTGGCCTTTTATGAGGTCACCTGCAGCAGAGTCAAAGACTGAATTGCGGGCTCCTAAATCTTCTGCTAATACAACAGCTGCTGAAACTATCTTGTTCCCCACATATTTGAGGCTTTGTGCTAGCAAACAAAATTGAACTGGAAGAAAACCTCTGAGTTTAAAACCATGATTTCATGGGAGAAGTAAAGTAAAGAGGTATTCTCAGTATCAGAGCTACTGATTTGGCTTCTCGTGTTTCTTCTTTCTAGGGGAACTAAGATCCCAAGTAAGTTGCCAGCATCAGGGGATGTCAGTCATCCAGGGATGCCAGGAGACCCGAGCTGAGCATCCTTGGACATCACATAATGCAAAGCTTGGTGAGGATTAGCGCGAGCCCCTGCAATGCCACTTCTGTCCTGCTCCCCACGGTGGGAGGCAGCGGCAGCTCTCCTGTCACCCTTCCAGCACTGCAGGAGCCTGAACAGCTGTTTCCATTGCTCCAGCTATTTATGAGCACTTATAACCATCCTTTTTGTGGAAAACTGATGGCACATAACTTCACATGAAGCCTTTGCATGGTTTCCAGGGCAGGAACCACTATTGCATCAAATCTGTACAGAGCTTAGTGTAATGAGATCCAAGTCCATAAACGGTCTTTCAACATACTACCACCGTGTAAATCACTAGTGATAAATCATTACACACTGGTGACCCCTCCAAACAGTCACTATTTTTTATCTAAAATAGCAGATTCCAAATTTTCCACAAATTTTCCCAATGGTCTGTGACCCCTGTCTCTTTGGCCAGATCTACCCCAGGATTTTTTCATGCCAATCCTTAGTCTACCCAGTTTAGTCCTACTTATAAAATACAATTACCAGAGAATAACTTCAGACCAAGCAATCTCAAGTTCTTAATTTCTGAGCTACTCGGTAGTATATATGATTTATAAAATGTATAATTCATACCTTACCCCACCAGTAGGATTGCGGAATGGGGATGTGATCGACGCGTGCCCCACGAATCCCAGCCCTTCTATAAGCCTCAGATGTCAAATCTGGAAAGTTTCTGTTCAGGTCCAAGTTCTGAGCTGTCTGTCGTCCAATGACCCATCCGTTGTAACCAGCTCCCTAATTTACAACACAGAAGCCAACCTCAGCATATTCTCCCTCCTCAAAATATATCTTTTTGGAAAAAAGAGGTATTCAAAATGTAATTTTGAAGTTTTGAAGAAGGAGAAGTTTTGAAATACTGGTAAGTTTTGAAAGGCATCAGAAATTTGATAAGAATGTCTATACAGTTAAAAAAAACATATTTATTGATCATTTTTTACCCCCATGTCACTAAAGCACTTACTAGCATGCAGGAACCATTTCACTCACCAGTGATGTGATTCATGAGAGGAACTCAGCAGTTTCTTACCCAGCACAGATCAACATGCAGAATGTGTTAGAGGAGAAGAAGAAAAAAAAAAATAGAGCTGACACTCAAAGAAAAGATCAGGCAGAATGCAATAACCCCAACTCATTCTAATAGATATTGCTCACCACATGAGCAAGCTCAGAAAAAGAAAGGCCCTGTTTCCATGCTAATGGTGCAAACGATAAAAGAGAGGTGAAAAGAAGAATGTGAGGTAACACTTAATAGAAATATTGCTTTCAGGTGTCTTCTTCAAACACAAGCTGGGCTCTGAAAACTGTCATCCATTATGAAAGCTTGCAAGTAGAGAAAATATTAGTATTTTATTATACCTGGTCTTCTTCAGGAGGAAGAATATCTATTCCATGGTATTAAAAAACATTTCCTTATAAAGTCATTAAAACAGTCATTAAAAGTGAGTCAGTGGGCACTTTGTTCTACAGCTGATAACACAGACTACTAAATGTGAAAAAGTAACACAGTCATTCTCATGTCACAGCATGCAAGGAGCAATAACAGCAAATGCGGCTTCAATTTCCTATTCGCTCTGTTCACGTCATGACTGGAAAGCAACCTGCCATCAGATCAGACTGGGATTTTAGCTGCCCATTATTAGCACTCCCTCCCACAGAGGGGACATCCCCTTTCCCTTTGTCCTTTTCCATGGGGAATTTTGGCAATAGGAAGCATTGAACATTTCTTTATAAAAAGTCTTTTACCTCTTCTGCAGCCAGTTCATACCCATCTGGGTTGAGTGATGGTAAGAGATGAATCCTGGTGTTATTAATCAAGTTCTGGATGCGAGGATTCCCAAGAAGATATTCTGAACACAGATACTGCGCAAGGTATATTAGCAGCTCTTTCCCAACAACTTCATTTCCATGCATATTGCCGATGTACTTAAATTCTGGCTTGACTGTGAAATATGAAGTAATGAGATGCTTTAATTTGATTAGACCTGGATGGCTTCCAAATGCAGAGTAATCCAGCTAGCTTACTGATGAGTCAGAAAGTTTTATTTACACTAATTTAATACATATGTTCCTGTAAATAGCATGCCAGTTCCAGATGAATTTCCCTCCATTTCAAGTTAGTTCAGCAACAATTTAAATAGCTTTAGGGATGTATGAAATAAAGCAAGTCCATACTTTCAGGACCCCAAACCACATGAAGTAATCATTGCAGTTAGCTTCAGCTGGACTCATTAATCGTGAACAGAGAACGCTGCAAACAGAAATGTCAAGGCATGACTGGGAAGAAACAAAATACATCCCTGGCACCTGCCACTTACCTAGGGTTTCAATGCCTTGTCATAGATTCTAGAAACGACCTGCAGATGAGTAATCTCTGCATTTGGAGCAGAAGTTAGGTCATGCATGAAAAGTAACTTTCAGGCTAAATAGCCTTGGAAGATGACTATTAGAAGCATATGACCTCAAGATTCCCTGCAATTATTGTCTCAATTTCTGTTGTTCCTTAAAGACCAATGGAAAGTAGAAAATAGATGAGCTTTATAGACACCCTCTTCTGTATGTGCCTTCATCTCCATCTTTGATCTTGGCCAGCCTGGAGCGCCAGACACTGCAGAAGGGCTGGCACAGAGCTGTTATGCCAGCTTGCTCAGGCAGGCAAAAGCTCTGGCTCTAGAACTATTTCCACCTTTCTTTCTGCTGTCCAGAGCAGCAGGAAGCTCTGAATGATTTAGAATGAGATGCTAGGTAACATGTTAAAATATCATCTTTTATCATGCTATATCAGAGTTTTAATTTAAAAGGTAAGTATTACTGGTTCATAATGTTTTACTGTCAAATGGAGTATCACCTAATAAAGACACCTGCAACTTCTATTCTTTAAACAAGAAAGGAAGAATTAAAAGCCAGGAAATATGAACGCAAATCCCTGCTCTGTTAAAGACTTCTTCTGGGATCCTGGTCAATTTCAAAAGCATCTCAAAATATCTCTATACCGTGCAGGGCAGTGTGGCCAAGAGGAAACAAAGCCAGCACCAGTCTCTCCCCAGCAGAACAGCATAGCAACAGGAGGAGCAACAAGCTGGACCTCAGATAACAAGCTCAAAAATGTCAGATTTAGTTCTGTTCTGTTACACTGCTGAGACTGCTTTGTTCCGGAGCTGGTTTGATGAGGAGTAACCTGGGCCTCTCAGTATATAGCAATGGCCTAAAGAAATCCACCTGGTTTTAGGCAGGTACTGCATTTGAGCTGGGAGCTGGTAACTGGAAAATAACACCTAATATTCCCTAAGAGAAATTATCTGCATTTTGAAGGAACTAGTACATTTAAAAATCTGGCCCTTGATGTCTCAGTGATGAATCTGCAAAATCAGAGAATAACGCTATTCCTCCTTACAGAAAAGTTGCAAGGAAAGACTCCTATCCTAAAGATACTCAGGTGGTGTGATAACATAAAATCCTGATATTTATCTGACAGGTACTGTATCGACCTGAAGCTCTGTTCCAGAAGATTGTTTTCTGTGCTGCATTACCATTTTTGATGTTAGTGTCCTTCTGTATCTGAGGCCTTCTCATAAGTTCTAAATAATTTAGGATGTGTAATTTAGCAGTCTACCTGATCAACACTGATATAACTCACGCAGTTCATGGTGTCCAGGCTTGGTTGAAAACTCAATCACAAAAAGATCCTTCCCTTCAAAACTACGACCAATGCTGTAAGTTGTTGCAATATGGGAGCATCTAGAAGCAGTCTTCTTCAAAATGCTCACCATTTGGGAATATGAATGGTGTTTGAACCGAATAAAAGTTGCTGGCAAGTCTGAAGGCAAATCTTCCTCTACTTCTGGTTCTCCTACAAAGAAAAATTATAACATAGTGTTTAAAAACCATGGTGCTCAGAAAGAGGATTGTACAAATGCATGTACTTTTCCACAAAATATGCTTTTCCAATAGTGTAATTACAGAAATTACAGCTGCAAATAAAACCTTAAATCTATGTAATACATTCTACACTGTTTATTGTGACATATTTTGCTTGCAAAAAAACAGACTCATGTATATACACAATGACAAATAGTTTTTGCAATATCTAGCTGTAATTTCACCCTTGCTGCATTAAAATAAAATGCCTAGTGTATTTCAGTCACAAATGTACAGATTTTTGCCTTTGAATCCAGTGCAAGAAATTTATTTTCGATATGATTCAGCTGTCTTCAGGTATCTGGATCTTCTTCCTCTAAAAAAAAATCTGCAATAATCACAAATGAGATTATTTTAATGAGCTATTAAGCTTGTTAAGCTGTCACAAATTTACAAGCACCTTAAAATTTCAGTTTTTAAATAAAATATTAGATATTTTAGACAGCTATCAAAGAGGGCAGAGTTTATCTAACTGCATACAAGTATCAATAGTTTAAATATCTGCACCTGAGCTGGCCATCTTGATACTCTGTGTGCACATTTCAGGGAGAGAAACAGGCGCATTGTGATTACAATTTAAATAAGTGTCTCAAATAGGTGAGACAAAATGAATAGCACCTTACAGGTGTCCATAAAGATGACAAGCTCAGAGATTTCGTGCCGTAGACATGTCAAGTTCAGTAAGACAAGACCCTCCCATCTAGTCAAGTAAGAGGTGTTGCAGAGCTTCTGTTCTTACCTCGCAGTTTTGCCAGCGGATCAAAACATCCTTCTTCTTCCCCAGAAAAAAAGCGATCACAGTCTAAGAAGTAGGGCCAAGCCATGTCTATTGCATCAAAAGCAGGGAGGCAATTTTTTTTCAGGTGTTCACAGGCGTGCCTGCAGGGCTTTATAACTTTGTCCTTTTCACACTGCGGGGCCAGCACCGAGCAACCCAGGAGTCTCAGATCTGGATTACATTCCCCCTGAAGCAAGTTGTGGAGGACGCTTATGAGAATATACTCAGAGCTATATTCTATCACTTGTCGAGACTTCTGATCCAGTAAATTAGGATACATCGTCTGAGTATAGGCAACATCAGTACAAGAACTTAAAGAGATGTCCACACATTTTGCTATGAAAAGGATGAGAAGAAAAACATGAAAAATAACTTGCTCCATCAACACTCTGAACACAAGAGTTAGTTCAAAGACAACCTAACAAATAATACAGTCAATAAACTTCTTTTTCCCTCTGTTCACAGATAGACTGCAGACAGTTTGCTACATTCCCAAATGAATCTGATGCCCCAAACCATTTATAAAAAGATGCTAGACAATATTCTTAGTCTGCAGATTGATTGTGAACAGTTTGATGCAAGTAGATGTCATTCAGAATTCAAATGATATCTGACAATTTTATGGAGCACCAGGGATTTTCAAACTGAATAGCACAGCTCCTGAAATAAGATTATTTTGCTAATTCAATACCTGAACACCAAAGAAAGGGCAGATCACTGGTCAGAAAACACAGGCGGACCTGGCCCACATGGAAGTTCATATAGCATGTAGCTTGGAGTGCAGAAAAATGAATGAACCCTGGTGTCCAATGGATTACTATCTCATGCTCAGTTAAATCTTACTTGATTTAAATTAAGAGTACAGTATGAGCTTATTAAATACCAGAGAATCCATGAGAGAGAAAAATCCCCTGTTGAGGTGTGAATCTGCTTGTGTCTGATATGGTAAAAACTCAGATACCTGAATAAAGTGTATATGTCCTATCACTCTCTCACCTTTCCTTGTGTTTTAGTATGGGTTCTCTAATAAGGTGTGAGATCACACTGATGTCTTTTCCTTAGTGGGGAAGGTATCATTAGGATATGTCTTCTTTGCTTGCCTGCACAAAATTTGTAAGAATTTAATGTCTCTGAAACATCAGCCCCTCTGTAAAGTTTGAAAATGCCCAGGGAGTTCAAAAGGTAGAAAGGGACTTGACTCTTAAACAAGTAGGTTCATGTGCTTACATATCTATTCTCATAAATATAGTTTATTTTAAAAAATCAGGTTAAGAGCTATCAGGAACAAAAATTGTTTGCAATACCTTTAACCAGCTCAAAGGTGAAAAGAAAGCAATAGAGATATGTCTCTTTTTGCAAAATTACTGGATATTACAGTAGTGGGCCCATGTTTGTGCCTCATTCTCTTGCTAATGTATTTGGCTGGTAATAAATGATACTAATGTCACAACAGCAAAATCCAACCTTGTGGTAGGGAGAACATCTCTCTAGTGACTAGACCTGCTACAGCATCAATGTAAGAAAACTTGGCAGGAAATAATGAAGAAATACTTAAGGTTTCGAGATTTCCCAAAGAGAGAGAGCAAAGTCACATCATACCTTTTTGTACAGTTTGGCACTGCCCTGCAAATAAAAACAAAAGCATTATGGGACAGCAATATCCATGGTGCCTCATGCTAGGTATTGCCCAATCCTGCAGCCCAAAGGAGGCAAGGCTGCCGCAGCTCCATGTCCCCAGGTCCAGTCAGCAGCAAGGCTGAGCACATATTCCCAACAAGCACACATACACACACCACACATGCACACAACCAGCCACACAGATAGAAAACAGCACTCACACAAACACGAACAGCACCAAAAGCGTCATCCTGTTCCCCTCTCTGGCTAATCAGGATGAAAGCCCTTTGGTGGAAATTATATACAGATATATATACATATGTACAATGTGGATCCCTCCAGTCGCTGGGCTCAGACACTCTGTCTACCCAGGAGCTGCCCCAGGATCCCTGGTCTCCTCAGTTGCCTCACACACTCACACACACACACACACACACACACGTTGGTCTCTGGTAGCTGGTCCAGACTTACAGCCTCATCACTAGCTGACCTCATGGTCTCTCCAGTAGCTGGCCCAGACCCAGGGCTGCTGTAATACTAGGCTCCCAGATTCTTATCCTACTCACTGGCTAGTTCAGCTTGATGTTCACTAGTGGTTGCACATCTGACATGCACTCTTGCACACTATGCTTGCACTCTGGTCTCTCCAGTTGCTGGCAACATGGGCAGCTGTGACCCATGTCCCATGGTCCCACTCCAATTGCTGGCACACAGGCCTACACACACACACATGCACACCGACTCACCCAGGAAAACAGTTAGAAAAAGAATTTAATGAGAAGATAGAGCATACTGCGCTGATGAGGCACAGGGCATGGCCAGACAAGTGTAATGACGAGCCACCTGTTTACACACAAGTGGCCCCTTTTATCGCCTTATCCCTCTGGTTTCCAGTGCTTGCTCCTCCCCAAACCACCTTGATCCTTTCCTTTCCCCACCTTTGGTCCTTTCCCTAAACAACCCACTATAAGTCTTTTACAATCCCAAAATGTTCTTCCCGCCATCCCATAATGAGTCCCATACACCAGTAGGTAGGAACCCCCTTCAGCTTCTAAGGTGGCCTGGGGAGCCTCTACATTGGCTTACCTTAATGGGTGTCACCACCAGCCCATGGGGCTGATCACCCTCCTGTGACAGCCCTGGGAGGAGCCGTGGCAGGATGTTCCCTTTCCTCTCACTTGGTTATCAGGCTTCCCCTGCCTGCCATTGCTCCTCTGTGCTCCTCTGTGTTTATGGAAATGAGCCTTTAATCACATAACCTAACACCTCAGTTCTTGTCATATACTACATGTTTGGACTTTGGATTAAATTCAAACCAAGAGAAAGGCTATTAGATTTGAATAAGAAAGGGAAAATAAATGAAATATTATATCAATGCCTAGAGCAAAAGAAAAGTTTCCTGAGTCTTGTTTATGAAATCTGAACCCTGTTATATCCCACCGGTGTCACTGAAATTGCCCGAGAGTGAGTTTGGCTGCTCCTCATAATCATTTCTGTTGTGTATGAACACTCTGTGACAGAGGCCTGAATCCAGTAGCGACTTTAGGCACAGTGATGCTGAGATAAGGGCCTTCAGTCCGGGGGACAGAGGCCTACTCCCTCTGACCCAAAATATCTTCACAGAATCACAGAATCACTGAGGTTGGAAGGGACCTCTGGAGATCATCTAGTCCAACTCTCCTGCTCAAGCAGGGGCACCTAGAGCACATTGCACAGGATTGCATCCAGGCGCGTTTTGAATATCTCCAGAGAAGGAGACTCCACAACCTCTCTGGGCAACCTGTTCCAGTGCTCTGTCATCCCCACAGCAAAGAAGTTTTTCCTCATGTTCAGATGGAAATCTTGAAATCTTGAAATGTTCTTCCAAAATGACTCAACTTCCACAGACAAGTTGGAAGCTGGGTTCCTCCCCACTGACCTGAGCAGCTTCAAAACAGGTATTGAGGTAACGGTGATAGAGATATGTTTGAAGTCCTTTGCCTGAAGGAGAATCTAAAAACTATAGTAAATGAAAACTCTAATCCTTGATTTATTGTATTACAAAGGAACTAAAGGTCCTTCTCCAATCATGTTATTTCTCTCTTAAAAAAAAAAAAAAAGAGGATCTGGCCCACCTTAAAAAGGGATAACTTTACAATATATCTGCAGTGTAGCTGTTTGAGGAATTGGTCCAGTGTTTGAGAAAGACAGAGAGCTGCCCAGCACTGCCAGCTTGACAACATTTCTAGGCATGTTTGAAAGCTGTAAGTTAGGTGCCTAGGAAAATTCACTAATGAGAATGTAGGTCTTCAGGAACGTAGTTTAACCTAAAAGTACACCTGAGTCCTCTGGTACATACCAACATGCTTTATGGACCTTGGCCTAACAAATCTATCAGTCCCATGTAATGCTGTGCATATCTTTCTCCTAAAGCAATTAGGCCTTTGGTGGACATGAGGGGACATATTTCTTCCCCATCCTATTTCATCCTTTCTCTAGTAACTGCATTTCATAATCCTTTTAATAACATCTTAAAACTAATTTTTTCCTTCCCCAACTACTCTCATGGGAAAGCTTTTCCAAAAGCTCACTCCTCTAATGGCTAGAAATTGCCTTTTAATTTCCTGCCTAAAAGTATTCATGGCCAGTTTATATCCATGTGCTGTTGTACCAACACTGTCCTTTGGCTTAAGTAGCTCTCTGAACTCCCTGGTGCACATCCTTTCCGCATGTTATAGAGAGCATTCAGATCCCCTCAGCCTTTTATTTATTAGGCCAAATAGAACAAGCTCTTTTGATTTTAAAGGAACTTGATTTGATGACCCAGGAGAGGCCTCTTTTACTCCTGTAGCCAATGATTCTATATCGCCTTTCTCTAATTCTGGCAACTAAAGAAAAATACTGCTGCTAAAATAAGCATTGGAGCTCTTCTCATCAACGCCTCATTGGAATAAAAACAGTTACGTGCAAGCTTTTTAAACACCAAAGGGTCTGTTTTGCTTGTAATGTACTGGAGATCTATCTATATTGTGATTAGTAATGACTCTTACTGGAGGGACGTGCAGCTAGCTTCTTGCTCAGTGAATTGAGCATTTGTTCTCAGAAAACCACATTTGTTATGTTTTGCTTTTTTTGCACTACAGAAAGTTTAAACTTCTAGTCCCAACATATTTGTTTAAATGTAATCATCTGCATGTCTGTTGCTAATGAGCTGATCATTCTTTAGCCAAAATAAAATCATTACAATGGGAACAAATTTAACCTTGGAACCTTATCTTGGAGAGAGATGTTTAACTGGAAGCAAGTCTGGTTCTATATTCTGAATTGTCATTGATCCACATTACCTCACAAAATATATGAGGGACCAGAGCTGTCAGAAACATCCCACTCCAACACCAGCAAGTTCTGGTAATGAGCAAGCTGGAAAGAATTATATCCATATAGATTTCTTTTCTGGCTTGATACATCATGCTAATAGTAATAAACAATATGTGATTTATCAATAGTGCCTTCCATCATAGGATTTCAATGTGTTTCCCTTAGGCACAATCCCCTCAGTGAGTTAGTTATTAAGGTTAAGGCATTGCTAAAAAGGCCTCAACTCAGCCAGATACTGTATCTACTTTTACAGGTGGGATAATCAGGGAATAACATTTTGTACAGTGTTAGCTTGGAAATAGAAAGGAGTGATCACTTATTAGTAAGAGTTCCTCCAATTATTCCTGCTCATAAAGTTGGATGTCACTCTCTCCCTGAATCCAGCTATGGCTACACCACCACAACTACAACTTCATGGTGCCTTGGCCACAGGTTTGGAGCCAATCAAACGTTTCATACAGAGGGGAAAAGTTGGTGTGGATGGGACTGGCATGAGCTGAGCCAAATCCCAACGAGCAGGTGACATTATCTCTGGCTATAATCAAGGTTGTTAGCAATAAGTCCCCTTCGTTCCTTTGAAGGGTGCCTAAAAAATGTTTGATGCTTTTTTTATCCTCAACAGAAAAGGACAGTATTGTAGCTACTTTAGGCTATTTTAGGCTAGAGGGTCATGTGCTTTGAGTGAAGTTCTCCATGGGTTCCTTTGAGGAGTATAAATGGTCTTTCTGTGACTGCTCACATATCCTCAAAGATGAGAGCCACCTTTGCCTCTTGCTGGCTCTGTGACTCAGCTAAAAATGTCCTTTTTGTTCATCTTTCTGACATACACTGATCAAATAATGAAAGTGAGTCATACACAATTTTCCAGACTCCTATTATTGTGCAGGAGTGCTATACCCATCAGTCAGTTTGATACGTGGCATAATCCTATTCCCAATGGTGTCTCAGTATTCTGCTTATTCAGCTGGAGGAAAACATATTCCAGCAACAGCTGGAACAAGCAGAGAAAACCAAAGGGAAAATATAGCAGACTGGAACTGGGCATTGTGCTGCTGCTTCCCTCTGCTCTGGCCCTCCAAAAAGCGGCAGTCTTGCTGCTTTTAGCAGATGCCTTATTCTGCCCAGTCAGCTAGAAGGAAAGGTGCCATGAAGGAATGGACAGCTGATGGAAGAGATACACGAAAGTTTACCATATCTTGTAGCTGGATTCACTAGAGAACTGGATCATTTTGTGAGCAGGAATAGACATTAATATAAGAGAGGTAAAGACAGGTAGCAGACAATCTGAAACCAGAGCTATCTCCTACACTATTTTTACAATATGTATAAGGAGAAACAATTCATTGGGCAATATGGCTATTACCCACTAACAACATGTTGACTAGAGATGATAGATTTATTTTTCAGATGAGGAATCCAAATCCACACTCAGTTCCACAGATGTCCTTCCCATAGCAACCTAAGTGGCATATCTCGGCATATGATAAGCAGATACAACTCTACCAAAGTTAAAGGATAAAGCTTTGCCATTTACTTTGGCCTGGGATGTTCCTCACAAGCTTAGAGCTACTAAGTCTCACTTATTGATTAGCTGGCAAAATTGATTCCTTCCCCACAATACTAAATCTCTAAGCCCTGCAATATTTGCAGCATGCCACCCTGTTGCCGACTATGTCTAGTCTGTGGCCTCAAAGAGCAGCAGAGAGGCCTTGGTACCATCCTTCTGCTTAGGCACAGCTCCGACCTGCACCCCGTGCTCAGAGGAGACCTGCAACAAAGCACATCTCCACCACAGCCCTGTACGAGCTACTGTGACCCGTACATCAGCCACATCTCTGCCATGTAAACATGCAGGAATGAAGCAGCTTGAGCTTTCAGGATGTCGGGAGTTAATACACATAAAAGCAAGAGGGAAAAGTTCTGCAATAAAGCAGGTCTTAAATGTGTATGTGTGCTGATGTGGTGTTTGGACACTTCCAGTTTCCTAATGCCAATGCTCGCATACATCTTGGAGGGTGCGGCTCTGCAAGAGCCAAAGATAATTCTCCAGTGCCTGTACTTATTTATAAGCGTGGATGCACGTAGCTGGGCCAGAGCCTGCCTGCCTGTACAGCAGACAGCAGGGACCTCTGCGAGGCCAGCTTCACAGAGTTGCAGCTGCACGCTCGCCTCCCGCAGCCCCGGGGCCAGCTAAACAACCAGCAAACCCCTGTGCCCACTGGTTCTGTCGAAGCTCCAGCAATGCCTGCTGCAAGAATTTCATCATTCCCTTCTCTTTTTCATGAGAGAAACAGCAGGCAATGATATACAGAGAGTTTCTCAGATCTTCAGATTAGCTTGACAGGCTTCAGTCCCTGCTTCTAGTACGCTTGACAGAACCTAAACCTCTTCCATTTTTTGAGCAGAGACTTCCCTGGGCTCAGAGGAACACAGTGTTGCTTCCTCATAGTCACATCCACGGACAGGTTAATACAGAGAGAACTTTTTTCCTCCTGATCCAGAACAGTCTTTTCAATTTTTATATTCAATTTTTATACTTTATATATCTATTTCACCAGAGGTACAAAAGTCCTTTCAGTAGTACAGCTTCTATTTAAGATTATGGATAAAAAACACTTCTTGAAGAGGAGAAAAGCCATTTCAAGCTTTCTGAGCCCTCTCCATAGTATACGCTTCTGGTTTTAATTTGCAAAGGCAAGCTTGAAAATCTACAATGCAAGACATACATATTTTACTGCCAAGTTTACATTTTTTCCCCTTGATGATTCAGCACTGAAAGAACCAGGCTGCTGTGATTAACCCTAAATCAGACAATGGAGCCCAACAGCTACTTCCAGTGCCACGGCTTGGCTCGTAGTCTTTTTGAGAGCAAAGCCAAAAGGAAACTTGAGTGCCTGTGGATATGGCACCAGCCCAAGGGCCAATCTTAAATTCAAAATATCTGAAGCATTCAGAGAGGCTTACACAGTTGCACTGTTATGACTGATAGATCGAACAAGATTAGATAATCTATGCTGTACAAACACACCCCCTACCAGATTCCTGGGTTTCTTACGATACTATGTTAATCTGGAAGACATATGTATTCATTTTAGATTGTTTATAGGCAAAACTTCTGCTTTTCCAAACAAAGCATTTCAATTTCTGATTCTATTAGTATTACTCTCTCTCTGCTGTTCTACGTGGTTCATTGAGTCAGTCTTTGCAATGAAAATCTACCTTGTAACACTGAAGAGACAAAACTTGCTGTAAGTGACAACATGCAACATCCCTGGGTTGCACCCCTTTGCAAAACGTTGCAACAGCGCCTGGAGACAGCAAAGCAGAACCTGCCTCCAGAACCTGCGCCTGGCCACAGCACAAGCACAAGCACAACAGGGGCACAGGGAATACTTTGGTGGATCCAAACCTCCAGCTGGAGGTGCAGCAGGAGCAGACAAGAGACAGGGCTAAAGGCAGAGGAACGATGCGGTGGGGTAGCCCAGCGAGGAAGGAAATGGTCACGCAGATTCCCCAGGAGAGGAGGCAGCTAAGTAATGCAAATGCACGTGCAGAGGCGGAAGTGGAGAAGATCCCCAGCCACACAGAGGAGGAAGGGAGACTGCAAAAAGCAGCCCATGTGATTAACTCCTTTTTCTGGACACATCAAAAACTTTGTGAGTACAGGACTGTTCCCCTGTTAGTAATCTTCCACTTCAGCAATTGCTGCAACTGCCCCAAGGAAGTGATGTGATTGCAAACAGGGACAGAAACAGTATGCAGGGTCCTGACATGCAGGCGGTGAGACAAGCCCCTTTTTAGCCCTGCTCCTTCACATGAAAAAGTCTGAAAGCACCTGAAAGAGATTAATGTCTAATATGTCTTTGCTTTGAAGAACAAGATCACAGTGGGAAGAGAGAAGCCAATGCTCGTTATTAATCATCCTTCTTTCTAAGGCACCCGCTTCCTGGCATTCTATTAAACACCCATTTTTATTGAGTCCCTGATTTCCCCGAAGCCATTCCCACAGCAGCAACAGCAGCAGCCTGGCTCTTCCAGAAACATTTCTCTTGCTGGACAGGTCTTGGGGCCCGCAAGAAGGTGGTGAAGCTTTTCTCATGGGTGATGGAAGTTCATGCAACTTGCAGACTTTTGGGCCAAAATCTGTGACAATTTGCAAACACTCAGCAACAGATCAAAGCCATCCTCAGAGAAATTCTGTGTTTTTTCTACCTGTCTGGATGAAACTCGAGCAGCTCTAGAGCCTGAGAAGAGCAAAGGAACAATGCTGCTGCCTGCCTGTCTCTCCCCACCGACTGTCTCGGTGCCTCCAGCAACAGGATTGCCCGGTGCCACCCCAAATGTATCTTTGGCTTGTAAGTCCCACTCCAGGGAGTCCTCGTAATTGAAAGATCTGAACAGAAAAAACAAAAAACAAAACAAAACAAAACACTAAATTCTTTTTTTGGCCTCAGCTGAGATGTTTTCCAAATTGTGAAGGGAGAACTACCAGGTAGGAAAACAAAACACAAAAAAAATGAAAACGACAGAATCACCCTGCAATTGCCAAATTAGCTGAAGGCTGTTCCTGGGCTGCACATGTGGCTGGGATGCTTTTCAGTATGTTTTTACCATGAACCAAGATGATGTGGAGGCATGCAGGGACCATCTTTCAGTGTCTGGTCTGTGAGGGAAGGAGAAAACAGCTCAGCTCTGGGAGAAGCTAGGATTAAAACAACAGCTGGGGACGAGGAGGTTGAGGAGGTCAGGAAACCTCTACAGCTATCATATCTAAAGAGCTGAATTTTTGCTAGGGTGACTGGAGAAGAAGGATGAAACTACTATCCTGGCCTGGGATCTGGAGTGGTGATCCCAGCATAGCTTTACTTTGTGACCATATATTCTCCGTGGCTCAATGCCGGCTCTCTAAGGATGCTGTACTGAGAGGTTTACCTTTGGTCAAAGGCTTACCTTTGACTATTTTGTCTGTTAAAACTCACAAGACAGAGGCTCATGTCTGATACATTGAGGTTTTTATCTTAGATGCTACAGTCCTCCCACACCCTTTACCAAAAGTTCATTCCATCCTCTGTAAGCACAGTCCACGTAGCCCTCTATCATAACCTTATCTTTTCATTTGTTTAGATGCATGCAAGATGTTGTAATTAATATCACACCCGGTCCTTTCTTCAGGCACTTGAGTTTTAGCCAAACATGGTATTTTTATGTTACAAAAGACTGATAGTCAGGCCAACAGCCTTGACTAAGATCTTAACAGCACTGGAAACTTTAAATCCATGCCTTAATCTCATATTGTCTCTTAGAGCCAGGTTTCTTGCTATATCCCTCTAAAACTGAAATAGTGACAACTAAATCAAGTTACAACAGTATAAAAAAGGGGGGTTAAATCTATGTTTTAACTCTTGCAATGTAAACTCCATTGACCTAGAACAGCAGTGTCCAGCTGGGAGAGCGACTCTGTCCCAACAAGAATGAGCGGTCATAACAGGCGCAGGTCAGAGCCTGGAGATAGACCAGGACGCAGCCCACCAGCCTCAAACTCCACGTTCATGTCAGGCGTCAGGAATGAAGTTAGGTAAAGCTGTCTTGTAGAGGACTTCCCAGTACACCCTCCTCATGCTGTGGTAGCCACGACATTTATCCAAGCTTGAGGAGGAAATTGTTCTCATGTGACTCTAGATAGCCTGAAGGGGAATATTTATACACCCATGTGTCAAAAAGTGTCTGAACAAGTGTCCTGAAGAAAACTTTGCCTTCATATTAAAATCATGCATAAACTGTGGTAAAAAGGAGATACCTGAGTACTATATTTTCAGTACAAATTTACTTTTCCCATATAAGTGGTGTTTTCTTATTCCATTTCCCTCGTTAAATGTAACTTAGGATCAGTGTCACTGAAACAATAATTACGCAGAAATATTAGGGCAAGCTCTCCTTTCAGTCAGTGATGGGAAACCAGAACAACTCACATGACTCAGGGATGAAAGCCAAGTTTACAAGAGTTTGGCCTCACATCCTTGGAATTTCTTGTCTTGTGAGTGTGCACATTGCAGACACTAGGGGGTTTTTGTTTCTTTTTTTTTTTTGACAAGGCTGGAACACACATCTCAGGCACAACAGGAGACATTCCCACAGCTTGGGCTTTCCTACACGACACTGTGACCTTGCTCCCTTTCTGCACCCCCGGTGCCAGCCCAGCAGCGTGAGAGATCCACCCCAGCACAACAGGCCCCGAGGCAGAGGAGCAGCCCCAGCTCTGTGTTCCCCAAGGGATGCCACTGCAATGCATGAGAGCAGTTGGAGAGGCTCAGCCTGACTATGTGTGTGCACGACATTGTTTTTTACACCAAGAAACAAGCATTAAAAATGTGCATATGACATGCTTGGATCCTATGAAGATAGGGCCAGCCTGAAGGTCATGGAAGACAATGGCTTTTCCTTTTGTTGCTCAGCAATAAGCCATCGCAAGTGTGGAGATGGGAATCACTGGAGAAGGAGAGGGGAAATGCACACCATCTATATGTAAGGCCAGTTCTTCAGTCATTCTGGTTTTCCAGCATACAATCAATCTTACACAATACTGTAGCTTGGAATAACCAGTGTCACAAAAGCCATTCTGGGTCCCAGAGGAAATAAGGTATCTGTCCCCTGCCCTGACACTAGAGATTTTTCCCTCCCCAACTCTCTTCCTTATATCCCTGTCCTGCAACCCCACTCCCTCCTGTCCCCCCTTTCTTTAGGCTTAGAGACCCTACAGTGACCCCAGGAGTGGCAATCTCTGGCTAAGGAGCAGAGGAAGAACAGATGTGAGAGGTTGGGTGGAAGGAGGAGGAGGATGCACACAGCAAAGAAGGGTGCCCACAAGGGTGGCCCCTAGGCACAGTGCTCTCCCCGTCACAGCAGCCCTCCCAATAAAACAACCTATGGCCCTTAGAAGTGACCTCTGATGGGATATCCCATTTACCCAAAACACCTTGCAAATGCTCCAGCAGAGAGCAGGGGATGACTTTTATTGAAAGCATCCCTTGCACACACATCAGGCATTCCTTTTGCCTCTAAAACCCTCCAGCTTCAACATCTCTGCAAAAGCCGTCTGTGCAAGCCGACGAGCCCACACGGTGGCACCACAGACGGCAGCGAGGCGCCGGCCCCGAGCCCGTGGCACAGGCACAGACTGTCCCTGCACTGAAACGTGCAATATCCCCCACTGCCTCTCAGCTCCACAGAAACAAGGCCATGTGCCGTAGGAAAACTGCCAAACTGTCAGCTCCTTGCTCACCCACTAAATATCCAGGGTGGATTCGCATATGCATTTTAACACTGGCGTCCCTCTCTCCCCGGGAAGTCCGCTATAAAGCTCTCTCTCCCATCAGTGGGAGCAGCCAGGGAAATGTTGCAAGCCGCTGAATATGAGTAATTGGGAAATATTTTGTTATCTCCATCATTTTGCAAGCTTAGCCTGGCTGCTGGTATCATCTCAATAGTAGAGCTGGCCCCAACTGCAAAGAAAGTCATCTGCTTTTAGTATTTTTAGACTTCAGCCTGCCTCTACTTTTTTTTGTTTTTGCTGTTGCTGTTGGTAAAGTGCTGCATTTAACTCATTACCACCGAAATGCATCAGTCAGCAGCAGAGACATGCACATAAAACAGGCTCAGGTAAAAGAGGCTTTGCTGCTGGAGGTGGAACCTGTGCCATTAGATCCCCCCCACTGAAGGCTGGCCACCTTTCAGAGGCAATATGCCAAGTTTTACTTCTCTTTCCCAAACTAGAGGCTGAAGAGGCCAGTAAAAGTCAGCAGGGGCTGGAACATGCTACCTCACCACAGGGCAAGGTAGTATTTTATCTCTGGGTTGGGCAGTGGCTTACTGGCTCCCATGGGATACATGACACGCAGAGCTGAGGAGAAGGAAGTTGTGCTCTCTCACAGTGCAATTGTTCCCAGCTGCCATCCAAAAAGCTTCCCACATACTCTCTGATGCCTGTGCCATGCATTGGTGACTACTCACTGGGGCTGGATTACAGGGATTATCTCTTTATGTATCTTGACAGGAAAGCACAAAGCATTTTGCAAGGGTATAGGTATCATTAGCCCTATTTTGGTTTGGGTTCTTATTAAAATAAAGAGGAAACTGAGGCACAGAAAAGCAAGCATCCCTCAGAAGGCCAGAAGCCTTCAGAAACCAGCTCCAGACTTGCTGGGTGTCAGGCATTGACACCTCCCCTTACCTCACGCCTAAGAGAAGCTCATGGCTTCTCTCCTGCTCCAGGACCCCTCGGCTCTGGTGAGCCACCAAAATCTATTCCACAGCTGCATTTGGTGGGAGGGACCCCAAAGCAGGGGACAAACTCCTGTTGCTACAGCTGCAGTCATAACCTACTGCCGTCTGTTGTTGAGAGGAGACCCCCTACAAAGTTACCCCATGAACATGATTGGCATGGCAGTCCCCTCTCTTTTCCTGCGACCTGAAATTATCTCCCTCTTACTAAAGAAAGATCCTTGAGAGGTCTGGCAGGTGTCTGATTTTCCAGGCCAATACTTTATTCCCTGGCCTACAGCCCTCCGGAGGATGGATGCCCCTTCCTCACCATGCACTCCACATAAAAACAGAAGCACATTGGCAGATCATTCTCCCTACCATCAGCCATCTCTCTAGGGCCATATTCGGGGGTCCAACCCTTCCACACACAAGGTGTATTTGCATTGCCTGCCTTTCCTCAAGCCCTTCCATAAGGCTACCACAGTTGCAGGCATCTACAGGACGTTCTGCAACATCAGAGTTACCCTCAGTTGTCTATACATTCGTGGCTGCCAGGACTAATTCCTCAAAGCAAAACTGTGATCAGCTTGAACTGGAGTAGAAACAGACCTCACAGAGAAAGGGCATGTTGCAAACCACGAAGCCTCTTCCTGTAACTGGTTGTAAATAGCCTACAACATTTCTCTTTGTGCAGCATTATCCAAAAATAAAACTTCTCCATCCTGCAGTAGACCTCACTTTGATGTTCGTGGGAACAGCACTCTCAAATTATATGCAGTACATGGCACATGGATTGCATTGTGTAGAAGTTTCATGCCAGTGACAGTCTATGGCTTATATTTAAAAACTCAAGTACTGCTGAACTTCCCTGAGTAACATTAAGGTCAATTTCAGGTTAACTTTTCCCTTCCTATATTCCTATAAATCTTATTTCCAAATCATTTTGAATTTGAACCCTCTGAAAATAGTTTTCCTCACTTTTACTGTTTTCCTGGAATTGACCTCTTAATTAAACTGGAATTACTCTGGATTTCTCTCTCCACTGTCCCCATGTAAATGAAATCTGAATTAAGCCCCCTTTATAAAAAACATCACATTTTTAAAAGATTTTTTTTAACAGTCAGCTGGTTACTGAACCAAAAACTTTTAATCCATGTATCAAAGTGTTCCTATCCAGCCTTTTATTCTAATAGGTAAATCTATCTTTCCAGCTAATCAGTTCATACAAATTCCATATTGCTTATAGCAAGCTAAAACACACCCTATAGCTGTCAGCTCCTGATAAATCTTCTTGTACTTTGGACTTGAAATAAGTGACCTAAAGCTGAATGTAAGGAGAAGATTTTCTTAAACAGAAAAACACGCACAAGGTCAAAAGTTCACCTTCTAGCAATCCAGCTACCACATTCCTAGAAGGACATGCCAGACACTGGGACAATCTACTGCATTCCCAAGCTAGCAAGGGGGGATCCTACAGATGGGGAACTCAAACTGACAGACACATCCAGACATGGCCTTAAAGGACAATGATGTGGAAGCATTGCATCCCCTTGCATCATAGATTTGTTTTTTCTGTTACAGAGTCACCCCAATGCCTTCCTTCCTTCTGTGCTTCCCAAACACAACCCAAATATCATCCCTGGCAGCCTGCAGTTTTCCAAAGAGCTCATCCCTCGTAACCAGGGGAGGGCTAGAGCTCCTGCCTCCCTGTCCTCGAAGCTGGAGCCCTTCTCTCTGGTCACCTCCAGGGGAAGGGAGGAGAAGGGAAGCAGGGCTTTTGGGGTCATCAGCCTTACCTAGGGTCTCCTGGCCGGGTTCACAGCGGGGGGCCAGCTCGGTGGCCCTAAGCAGCCCGCTGAGGAGGAGCAGGATCCTCAGGACCATGCTGGAGCCCCTTGCACAGGCAACCCAGTGATGTGGCACTTGCTGCCTGGTGGAGCAGCTCCTTCACTTGGAGCCGCAGCACGGCTCTAGCTCTCCAAACCGCGGAGGAAACCGGTGCACTGCAAGGGCATGCCCACGTCTCACAGCATATGCAGTCCAGGCATCAGATTTCAACTAACATTCGAGCTTGGAAAGCAAAAGGATTTGAGACAGAGCAGAGGGAGGAGGAAGGAGCTCTCCCTCCCCTCTGCCTGCCTCCCCATTGCAGCCTGGTTTCTAATTGCGTTAAAAGTTGGAGGGAAGGGGGGTCCCCACAGGGATCTGCCTGCTCTTCGACCAAGGGTCTTTGTGCTACAGCTTTTCCAAGGGAAACAGGAGCTTCCTTAAAGTGTGTCTCATGTTAGAGCCTCCTGAAGCGGACAGTGACTGTCTGGAGAAAACAGGGGGGAAACAGAGAGGGAGAGCAAGAGAAAAACAGACAGTCAAAAGCAACTTTCTGCCTGAAGAATGGTATTTCATAACTAGCTTAACTGCGAGTTTAAAACACACACAGTAGTGCAGGAACTTGGAGCTGCACCCCTCCAGCACAGCGAAAACGGGAGCCCCCAACACAGCCACAGGTTCCCCCTCTGCCTACTCCTCCCAGGCATGCCATTTTACTTAAAAATAAGATTCAGTTTTCACAAGAAAATTTGGAGAGCTAATAATCTTTTCTGTCTATTCTTTAAAAATATTTTCACAAAAACCTGGAGAAGATCCCAAAACAGCAATAAGTATATTAGCTGGATGGTAGATCTATATTAAATTTACCTTAAATTGATTTTTTTCTGGTTTCTTTAAAACAGAGATGTATGTTTTTATCCCTCTGCAAAAGGTATGGTGGGAGATGCTTTCCTTAGGTAGGATGTGAACTCTTCCTTTTTTACCTACATATAGAAAAAAATCTTTTTTCCATGCATATCACAGTAAAATGAATTTTTCTTTCTTTCTTTTTCTTTTTTTTTCTTTTTTTTTTTTAAGGGACCAAAACAGATCAAAGCATGCTGCCTTTCCAGGTAGTACATGTTCCTTTGAGGACAGATACCTGCTTAGACATCTCCCAGGTGCTGTGCTGGCAGGACCCTGGGAGCAGAGAGTCTGTCCTTGTAGTCATAGCACATTGACTCATGCTGATCACTGTCAGATAGATTGGTAGGGAAGCTCTGTGCTTTATGGTAATGTAATCAAATAAACCCCCCTGCAGGGAAACACAAAAGAGGCTGACAGGGCAGCAGAATGCCATATGTGTCTCGAAAAGTAATCGATTCCTCACCGTGTTTGGAAGGGCTTACACCACTAGATGGATTGGGAACCTCAGCAGAAAAGGAAGTCCTCTGCTGCCAGGATCTGTGCAGGAGGGTGACTTCTCCTGCGTCTAGTAATTTCTACTAGATCTGGAGACTTCAGAGTCTTTCCTGGGTATAACAGTGGGGGCAAACAGCACCCAAGTTCATCGGGAGTCAAAAATAAAATTCTAAGAAGAGTATAATCTGACTGCCTTTTTTTCCTGATCACACAGGAGCAAGTCTGGACTTTCAATAAAAAGACGGTACAAACACATCTCTGAAAGGGCAGGATGTACTTCACCTTCTGCCCAGCTCCCCGGCAGCCTGAGGACAGCTGCTCTGAATGCCAGTCTGTCCTCGAGTACATCTGAGGGTGCATTCTGGCTGCACTTAACCCCAAACCTCGCTGTGTGCCTGGACGATGCATTTTGCATTAAAGGGAAAGAGCGAGGGTTTCAGGCTGCCCTCAGCAGTAAACACCTAGATATTACCTAAGCGATAAGGATAAATTCCTTACAGTGAAAAAGGCTGCAGAGATTCTACCTACAAACAGAAGCTGACCCACATTCCCAAGAAATGTTGATTTCTTCCTTGAAATTATTTGCAGCCCTTATGAGTATGGAATGACATATCTCATCCACCACACATCCCATTGAGATGAGCTCCACCGCAGAACCAATTCTTCAGTGGCTGTAATCCAATAAGCTTTCCCCTTTTCTGTCTTTTTCTTGTTGTTAGGTTTTTGTTTGTGCCTGTGACTTCTCACTCACTGTCTCCCATCCTTCAGCCTAGACACTATATCCTGTGTTTCCTCCCCTCCACCATAATTCAGGCCACCAGTCCTAGTTTAGATGCCATGTACTTTAGGATCATGTTTTTAGAACAGCAGCAAACTTAAGTCCACTTTGCCAGGCTCCCCCAAAACATTCTGCAAACCACGGCCACCTGCTTTCAGCAGCTCCATTGGCCCTACTGGGCAGTAATACTGCGCCCATACTTAATTTCAAATACTAATGAGACCAAGTATAGGCGATTCATCACACTGGGAATACCGATTTGGATTCATTTGGGAAAAGCTGTTTGTTATTTCTCTGAATGAAATGAGTTGCGTAGACATTATATTAGGTCATTTCTCTTTCTCAAGGTTATTGTATCCATTTAATATTAATCGTAGTTTGTCTATGCATTGATTTTTTCCCCAGTTCAACAGGCTTTTGTGCTTTGACATCATATTCATCAAAATGATGTGGAGTCAATGTTTTGTCTACTCTGTGCAAGGCAGCTCCACATGAAGACTAACTGGGGTGAGCTCTGGAACAAGCTGCACATGAGTCATGTCATCATGGCCACATGCCCAGACGAGGTCCAGGACTCTGCCCCGGTGCAGAGTGTCCAGGACCAGAGCTGCACCTTTACACCCTGCTGCGATGTGGTGCACATGTGCCTTTGAGTCCCCTCACATTTCTGTATGGCACTGTCTGTAGCTACATAGAGTCTATAAGGGGCCACGGTCTCAGATGACAGAAGCAGAACTCTGCCTGTTTATTCATCCTTCCAAGTCTACATCCTACGCCACACCATAATCATGCTCACTGAGATGCCCAGGAGCCCTTTTTAGGCTCTTGTCTCTCTCTCGCAATTTTTCTCTCTTCCTTAAAGAAAGAGCAGCAGATGTAGCAGCATCCGCTGGGTTTAATCATTTGCACTTGAATCACTACAATAACATTAGTAAAATAATTTTACAAGCTCGTGTTATGGATTAGCCTTCTCCTGATCAGCAACCTTTCTGCTAGTCTACAGTCCACATTACAGCAGCTGTCCAGAAATCCTCAGACAGAACTAAATACCAAAACTCTTTTTATGTCTGTTTGGCAGGTACTCAAAGTAGGATTAAATACTGTACATTGAACATGTGTTCTCAGGATCCTTACTACTGTCAGAGGGATTTAGCACAGAGATCTCGGATCTGACAGATCCAGATTGGATTTCATTACCTTTTTTTCTCTCTTTTTTTTTTTCTTTTTTTTTTCCTCTTTTCAAATCTCCTTCACTGCAGACTACACTCACAGGAGACAGAACAATAAACAAAAGTGGTGGTGCCTGAATAACAGTTTTCTGAAGGACATAAACTGCAAGTCAAAATGCTCCTTCATAGCTTGTGTTCTCTCCCACTAGGTGTTAGTTCCTGCACAGGGAAGCTGGCAGAGCGGAATATCTGAGCTCATCACATCTGTTTCAGTGTAAAGTCAGCAGGTATAGTTTTAAGAGATTTTACAGTAATTTAATTAATCCAGGAGATTTTGCACTACAGAAGGTATAAGCACGTTTAAAAAACAAAACAAACTATTCTATCTGTCTTTGCAAGACCTCAACCCCCTATGCCTTGACTGTGCTCCATGCACAAGCAGAGATGTGAGGAAGGCTCACCAGGGCTCCTGTTTCAGCTTCCAAGTGTTAAGTTCTGTTCACATAAATTAGAAGGCTACAAAATACTCCTTCTCTAAAAAAATACTTCTAGTACAAATTAACATACATGCAGATAAAAGACTATTTATTTTACTGTAAAAATACATGTGGTATTCAGAGCTCTCCATTTGTTAAGAGGAGTAGATATTTGGGGAAATTTCTTTCTGTCTGTCTTTTGGGACCATCTACATTATGCTTGGGGAGCTTTTAACTTTCTTGCAGAGGTTTTCAGCAGTGCTTTTTATCTCAACATTCAGTTTGTTCCCCTTATGACCCACAAGACTGAACCAGCTTTAGAAACTACTGCACATAAACATCCAGAGCCAGAAATTAGACGGAGAAACAAAAAAGAGGGTAGTAGAAAAAGAAATTTCTTATGTTTCACTACACCGTACCCTAAGAGTTTGTCTTAAGACAAATCACGGACTAAAACTTTCTGTATGTCTCAAATACTCCATGGACTGCCTGTAGCTTCTATCAGTTAGTTTTGATCATTATGAACCTAAGTCCATATTAGTACCAGCACACTAGGGGAAAAGGAATAGTGTTCTGGTAGACCCCCCCCACAGAGCAATCCAGTCTAGCCATGCTCCAAAAATTAAATTTCCTGCAATGGCTCCACAATTGGACTTAAATTCTTTTCTTTTTATTTTTGTCATTTTGGCATGTTTTGCCAATTTCTTTCCCCCTACATTTTTTTCATCTGCTCAAAACCAAAGCAAGCAATAAACAACTGGGTGTTTTTTTGCCCTGTTAATATTAGGGTCACAGATTTTTCTTTCTTCCCTGTTAAAATATACTAAATGTAAAATATATATATTATAGCTCTTAAAAAATGTCAGTTCATTTAAATTCAATAAAGGTACTCCCAGTGATAACTAAATTTTGTTTTCATCTTCTGTCTGACTTGTCATATATTAACTAAGCCAAGGACCCACAAAATTAGTTCCCTGTACCACTTCCAAGTGATTCACAGAACTGATCCTATCTTAACGTAAAGGAGTGCAATTAAAACAGGAGGAGGCCTTACCATCCTAGAAAGATTCAACTGAATACATGCCTTTCTATTACTAAACCCTTCATGTGACCTTTGTGCTTGCTCAAGCTAATCAGTAAGAAATTAAGCCACTTGAAAGTTTCTTTTGGTGACGGGGAAGATTTCATGTAGTTAAAATTCAGCCATGATCAAAGCTATAAGTAACAGCAAATCTAGAAGGGAACCTAGCACCAGATGGTAGAACAAGACCGCAAACGGATGAAGGTAGTAATAAATACAATCCTATATGCAGAAAAAACATGTGCAAGATAGTGTGCACTGATCACCAAACCCTACCCTCAGCACACATTATTATTTAAAGTTAAGCAGTAAAAAGACAGAATTGACATAAGGACCACCTTATCCTCTCAGAGGCTTCAAAGTGAATTATCTTATCACTCCTACACGTAAAGTAGCCAAGCAGGATTACTGATGAGGGGCTGCTGGCAATGCATTTTGTGGTCTTAGTTCAAGATAAAGCCAAAGGGTGACTCTCTTGGATTGCCATAAAGCAAGAAAAATAATACAAATAAGTCTGTGAATCACAGAAGTGAATATATAATGTCTGCAATGAAAAATAAGTGTGCTCAAAAAAGATTTGCGCTGAGAACTAAAGGTCTTTCTTTTCTTCTGATCACAGATGGAGCATTAAAAATTAATATCAGCTCTACCAGAAAAGAACTTGACAGTCCTATTTTGAGACTCGTTTCACTTTGCCTCTTTTCCTGTCTCACAGAACATTGAAGCCACAAGACTCAAAAGAAGTCCTTCAGGGTTTGCTTTGCACATTTGCAGAGGTGCTGGGCAGCATTTTGAAAAGGTGACTTTGAGTGCTTCAGTCTGTAGATACCTGACAGGGGAACACTTAACAGACCCTGATTCCTGAAAGGCAGATCCTCAGTGTTTTCTGAGATATCGGGCCCTTCAGGGCTGACACTCTCCAGAAAACTGGGTGCTAAATTTGAGCAGAAAGGATCAGTAGCCATTTCAAATAATATTGGCCTGGGAGCTCTGAGGATTTCAACTTTACTTTCACAAATAAACTCCTGAGTCAAATCAAAACCTAAGCCTCACTGAAAGTCTGGAGAATTAGGCTGTAAAATTAGTTAACACAGGACATTTTTAAGGGAATTTAGGCCCTTTGAAATTACATATCAGTATATTAAGATCCTAAATCCAACAAAAACTCTGGGTTATGATCATTTTTAAAAAGTGTCTCAAAGATCCTATCTCTACATCAAGGTTCCCAGTCTTTAGAGTCGCGCAGCCATGTGGTGCTGCAGTAATTCCCCCTAAGTAGGGAGTCCTTTAAATCATGAGGAACTTCAGTCCTGTTTTGATTTTCTCCCATTTTCAAAGATTTTACAAACTGTCAGTGGAAACCACAGGGAGCTTCTCTGGGCAAAAATAAGTGAATTGGTTGTTGTGAGGTCTATTGTTTTCAGGCAACTTTTGGAAGATATTGGCATTGCATTCTTCTATTGTATTCAGGGGAACTCCAGCACTGGCCATGCTCAGATCATCCTTTGTGGATAATTCAGCATGTCTCCAAAGACCAGAGGTGCCATATAGGGATAGTGAAGGTGAAGACCAGGTTGGAGACCATCCTTGGGATGATGCAGGATCCCACACAGCCAGCACCTTCAGCAGCACAGTGTGCAGCACCATGGAGCCATCCCAAACAGCAGTCTGCAGTACAGAAGGCAAACTAACCACAGCCCATGCTGAGCTCAGGGCTGTTCTCCCAGCTGTCTGTCAAAGTCCACGAGGACACAACCCATGGGATTTTAGCCAGACCCATGTGCAACAACTCTGCCATGCAAAGCAGTCATGTATGTAATGGTCCCCTGACTCAGACTCCCTATTTGTAAGAAGCTCATTGGTTCCTGGATATGGATATGTAGTCTGTTACAGTATATGTTTGGGACACTGGCTCAGAGATGCCACCATGTGATTCATTCCAGGGTTCAGCTACAGCCCTGCACAGCACTGCTCTGTGCCACACTTATGTCACATTATTCTGTCTCAAATGGCATTGAAAGCACCAGTTTTTTAATTTCAGGAAGTTAAATTGGAAGGAATTTGGAGAGAGGTTACAAATAGGATGGGGGCTGAAGAACTGACTCATCATGAGGAATAATTTGAGTTACTGACTATGGGTTTTTCCTGGCCAAATAATGACTAATTGGATATGCAAGAGTCATCTACAAGTATTTCAAGCATACAAGACACTTTTGAAAAAATAAATTTTATACAACAGGCCAAGCCACAGTCATGGAGGATCAAAAGATCAAGAACGGGACAGTCAGGAAGAATAAAAGAAAAGCTATAGAGTCTACAATACCAGCCATGGACTAAACTCTGGGAATAGCTCCATCAATTAGTCAAATCCTTCTTCCTGCTTTTGACAAAGCCCAGTATTTTGAATTAAAACCTCTGCCAATGTAAATTCATCTAGTCATACTGATATCATGAGGTTCCTCTGGTTAAAGATCCAATCCAGAATTGCTAAGTTTTGTAAGAAGATGAGAAATGCTTTATCGTCCACATATAAGGCTAAACTCCATGAGGGAGGTTGCTTCTCCACTCCTTCACCCTAGAAGGCTTCAGAATAAGACCTTAGTGGCTCAAAAGCTGTCATCAGGAGTTTGGCCTTTTCATACCAAGTCATGTTATTAGCTCCCTGACCTACTGTGACAGTGAACTCCCTGTGACAAGTGGGGACTTGTATTTTTCTAATTTCCCTCCATCATTCATTCCACTGAGTTATGTCTGCTCTTTTACTGCAAGTGGGGAACAAAAAGGAACCATTGACCCATCCAAATGGCAAACTTTTCCTGCCAGAGTTTTGATTAGTCAGGTCCTTCCTTTAAACCACTGCTAAGCAGGACACTGCTGGAGCACAAACATCCAAAGAAATACCTGCAGGAGCTGAATTTTTTCTTTTCCTACAGATGATTTTATTAGGCACAGTCTCAATAGCTCCTTCTTTCGCCCTGAAGGAAAACTATATTGCACCAGGAGGCAAGCCTGACCCCCAGCTTTCCTCTGCGAGGAAGATAGCAGCAGCAAGGTTTCTTGACAACCTATGAGCAAGCCATTTACATACTCCACCTGCGGTTGGACATGTTTAGCTTCCTGTTGCCAAGCAACAGCTACCCTCAAGACTGATCAAATCAGCACAGTAGTCTATCGTATGGGAAATTATGAGGCAAAAGGTCCTGGGATCCATTTCTCTGGTTTTTACAGTTTCATATCATGTACAATTGAAAGCTACCGGGTGACTGACAGTCTCTGAGGGCTAAACCTGAGAGCACCAGCGTTAAAAGTAGAGACGATTAGCTGCTGGGGCAAGAGCAGACCCTTAGCCATTGCCAAACAAGCCCAGAGGAAAGCACTGTGCATCCGCGCTTTGGGGAGCTTACATTTCCACCCAACCTTCCTTTCACAAGGCCTATGGGTACAGTAGGTAAGAAGTCTTCTCACAGCTCCAAAAATACAAATTTTACTCTTATGAGGAATTCATGCTGAACACCATTTCCTTCTTGACTCAGCCATAAATGAATATCTAAATGGATATCTTTAATCTGAAGATTAAAATACAGTTAGATGCAATAGTAGCCATATTATTCCCTTGTGCACTACTGGCTATAGAAATTGGCAGGCTTAAATCCCAAGGCACAAAAGAGATTCAGTAGAATAGATTCTTGGTTTGATTCCTTTGCATATTTTCATTGTCAAACACACACCAAAAAAAGTGAAAGGCACAGGTTTTTTTTCTTTTTAATTTGCATGTTACAACCCTACTCATTTGCACAAAATTAAAAACTAAAGCAGAGTGTAAGTGGAAAATTAATTAAAAAAAAAATCAGAAAACTAAATCCATAGAAGAAGTGTCAGTAACAACAACACAGTAGTCCAAGGGAATGCATCAAGGAAAGAAGGAAAAAGTCACTAGTGGGAAGTCACAGTGTCTGGAATGGGGATCGCCTGTCTCAGATAAAGCGAGAGAATGGAGAGCAGGGAGGGAAGGGACTTTAAAAGGTGGCAAAGGAGAAGGAAGGACAGAGACTGAATGAGCTTCCAGTAGCTGCAAGGGAAACACGTGCTAGCAGAGATGCAAAGAGAAAACGCTGTTGTTCCTGTCTCTGCCAAACTCTCTCTAAACCCAGCTATGAAGGTAACTAGGCAAAAGCAAATTCACTAGTGCTTACAAAGAAAGCTTATGGATAAAATATGCAGGTAGAGGGTGTACTATTCCTCATTTTGTGTGATATGTATCCTTCAAAGAATAAACAAGATTTTTAAGGAGGAGGGGGAAAAAAAACAAAAACCAAAAAAACTAGGTTTGAATCACTTTTCGGCACTGCTGTCACAGTACTCCTCTGTTTCTAGAGGAAAGAAGCTTACTAGTGCCAAATACAGTTGGTTGAAGAGACTGTGACTCTGAAACAAGCCCAGGTATGCAGTAAGAGAGAGAAGATTGCATGGTTGTACCCAGAGGGGTACGAGAAGTCTTAAGAATAGCAGGCCTCAGGGGTGCGTGTGACTGTCAGAGGACTGGAGTGCAGCTTGCCCAATAGCCACACCATCTGCATTTTCAGTCTGCTTAATAGCTTTGTATTATCATTTGAAGAAAAAAATAAACCTCACAGATTACATCTCAGTGCCATAAAATATATTATAAGTGCCGTTTGCTAGGATATCCTAAAATCCAAGGACTTTTTTTTCTTTAATAATTATGATTAATTCAGTGAATAGACTTCCTTACTGAGCTGATCTTAAACGGTCTTTTGGAAAGATTTCTGCAAATTCAGACTTTTTCTGTAATGATGAAAAGCTTAAAGTAAGATCTTGGCTCACCTTTCCCACAGGTCAATGGGGCTAGGATCTTGCCTGTAACATATTTCCCTTTCAGACATGCTCTTCACCCACCAACAAAGTGATCGGGATGTCATACATAAACCAGATATAAATAGTCCTCAGAAGAGGAACAGGAGCATCACCCCACCTTTCTAGCAAGTGTCCACTGAGCTCCAGCACCATGCGCATGGAGTCTTTTGCTTTCTCATGGCTGGCATCTCCAATTCATTTCTGTACAATTAAACCACTAACTGGAAAAGGAGAGCAAGACGCTGTTGTTCCCAGCCTCCAGCCCAGCCACCGTGGCTTTCTCCAAGGAGGAGAGACCTGAGATTGAGCTCTCCAACCCACAGGGTTACAGTCTCAGATGGTGAAATAGAAAGGGATAGATAGATAGAAAGGGGAGCCACAACTTAAACACAAACAGCTGTGTTTTAAGAAAAGAGAGTGACAGGCATCCCTTTCTAAATGGAGCTGGTGGTGCCAGCTCCTCAGGATGAGCAGAGGAACTTGTCCTGTATCCAGAAGAGCTTTGTATGAATTCAGCTCCACTGTCAACACTGAGGTATCCCTGGCCATGAGAAGAAGGGCATTTTTAAATGCCCTAGAAACACGGAGCAGATGTATTCAGGATGAAAGCTTTTGTCTTACATTCTTAGGTGTCTTATGAAGTGTGCTTCATGTAATTCAATCCTTTCTTGGCTCTGTGGTCTTTCCTCTGTCTGTGCCTCAGGTCTCCTGAGGAAAGCAGTTTTAATACTAGCTTCCAGTAAGGTGGTAAGAATAAAAAGATAATGAAGCATTCAATCTACTGTGTGGGAAGCCCAGAGAAATATTTAAAATACCTAAAACTGGCTTCATTGGGGGGGGGGGAGCTTTGATTAGCTGAAAAGCCAGATTTAAAACTGAACGAGAGTCTGAGTTATGTACCTATAAAGAGGGATGAGCAGCAGTCTTTTACAGAACAAAGGTCATGACCATTACCAATTAACATTTTGTTTTAATAGGAATAGGGAGAATATACAAAACAGAAGACCTAAAACACATTTAAATATTCTGGTAAAAATGCACACACAGACCCACTCTCCAGTCCCAGGCCATTAAGAAGGGCATTGAGCTATATTTTGGGTTTCAGTAAAACATTCTGAAAATGTGCCTCATGTTTGACAGCTGCAGGCAAGGAGACTAGAGGGCTGGATATGTAAAGGCAGGAGTTATAAAAGTGAAAGGAAGGTAGTAATGAGTCTGCCACTTAAAGTCAGGCTTCACTGGAATACAATTAGAGTGTTAAGCCTTGAGTTAAAGAAAAAATGCAAATGTGAGAAAACCAGTTAAGTGAAGCTACTTTAGGGGCACGCATGAGGAAAAGGAGTCTTTTTGGAAAGCGTTTCAAGATTTCACCCACTTTGGTTTAGGAATGGAAACTTGGAAACTTCATTGAACACATAGCAGACAGTTTGCTCCATGGACCTGAATACAAATCTGTCTGTGTCATACACAAAGAGCAAGATGCAGTGAAACGGATTAAGTATGCACAACAAAAAGCTTAGGCTATGTCCCAAAGGGGATTTTTTTTGTTTGGAGGCTGCTCAGCAGCTTGCACAGGCAGTATGTGATAGTGGATAGTAGATTGGATTCAGCAATGAAGAGGCTTTAGTTACTGTCCATAATATTTCTGAAGGCATCTAGTTAAAAAAGAGGCAGCAGGAGTGGCCCAGTAGTTCTTGACACTTAAAAATGTCTTTTACCATATGGGCTCCATGACATTTAACATACATGCTTTACAATATGTTTCATTTGTACTGAAAGTATATGAGTAGCCTGGCTGTGAGCCACTCATGCTTCATGCAGTGCTCACTCACAAAAAAGAGCAGAAGGCACCTAGTTTCCTTCATGCACCCTCACATCCTAGTAAGAAAAACCTATTGGTAAAAGGAAAAGAACGAGAGAGATGCAGAAATGGCACCAGTCATTTGGCCTGTGTCACATTTATAAGCCACAGGGAAGGGCAGCTTCAGTTCAGAGCAGGATCTAGTTGCATATATTGTGCCAGGTGACATTTTGCTCTCCAAAGCTTCTGGCACTGAAAGATATTCATATATTTACAACTCCCTTAAGGTCATCTCTGCTGTGTCTCCAGTTGAGCTATTAAATATTAATTGGACCTGCTTTCCAAAAATAAAAAGCAGAACCTCTAATTTACTTGTGCAATTAACACCTCACACAAGCCAAGTGTCCTCCTGAACTAGACCTAACAAGCCATTTGCACTTGACAATACTGAAAGTGCTTTTGAGACAGACACATAGTTGATTATTCATTCTGCGTGCACAACTGCATATAATTATTTTGGGGGAATAATGTCCTAAATACAACATAAAACATGTCCTCCACGGGTTCTAGTAAAACCTTCTTGCTCATAAAAGACTATTTTCTTCAGTATCCTTTTTAACACTTTACCTGGGTGAGCTTGAACGTCTTGTCACAGGTCATTTTACCCAAAAAACATTCAAAGCTGCTAAATTTCTCAAAGAGTTTGAGCTTTAACCCACCATTGTAAAGAGCAAGATCACTTTCTGGTTGTATAAGAACAGTTGTATTAAAGAACTTTGATCCTCACATGCTTAATCCTGCAATAATCCTAATATTGCAAGTAGCTCTGAAAGTTCAGTTCAGTATCACCATTACTCATGTTAAAATAGGCTAAATTTGTATTTAGTAATCACTGAGCAGATTATTCACAAGGGTTTATTAGGTGCTAATTTATCCAGATGAAGTATATGCCCCTCTGCAATGGGGCTAAGGAATTTGTAGAGTGAAAGTTCACAGGATCTGAGGTCCTTCATCAAACAGTATCTTAAAATCACTGAAGTGGATTAAGAGGAATTTAGGCATTTAACGCCAAAGTTATGATTCTGGAGCTCCTTGCTCAGCTCCCATCTAGTGTCAGAGACACACACGTTTTCAATATCAAACAACTCAGGAAACCTAGTTTAATTTTTGCACTTGCACATCCATCTTGCCAGGACTGAGCAGGTTAGAATCCAACTCATAACCAGCCTTTGGGGAATCTAAGATCCAACTACTGCTTTATCTCTATAGCCTCAGAAACTCAACCTGACTGGCAGACTCAGAGTTTGCCTGCAATATCAACACACTAGGGAGAAAATGTTCCTATTTGGAGGAGATGACTCTCCTTTTGATAAATAAATGTTAGAGCACTCACCTAGAAAATGGGGCATGCAGACTTGCCTCTTTCTGCTGTAAAAGTAGATTAAAAACTCCATCGTGGATCTTGTCAGGAAATGTCCAAATCATCAGGCTTAGAAATACTTTGGTGGAGGTGCATTAAGACAAAGAGGTTATAGCTGAATGTCTACTCTATTAGGCCAGTTTGCATGGACTAATTAAAGGTTTATTGTGCTGCAGAGTTTATACTCTGACTGCCATTATGATGAGGACATCACCCGGGGAAGATGCAGTTCTGAATTCCAGTTTCTGCAGCTGAAAAGCCTGTTTACAGACAAGGGAGAAAACTTTTTTGCTGACTCTTGACCACAACTAAGAGCTGAAATGTCACAACCCAGGAGCTTTCCAAGCCCTGCTGTTACTGCTCTGTAAAAATGTGTATTTCTCAAGTTCTCTTCTAATAACTTGCATTGTTTTCACTAAGCAGCTGCAGGAGGGTCACAGCTCCTTAGCTCAGGGAAGTCATAGCATCAGGCAGTTCCTGCTGACCATCTCTACCCCAGAGCGAAATCTCAGGATTTTTAGCTCCACAGCAGACCTGTCAGGCATTTGCCAGTCCCTAATCTCCTAGCACAAAAGCATCCTAGGCCCCAGGGCTGCTTGGCCTGAAATCCAGGCAAAGTTTCCTGAAACACCACCTTCGAGTCATCAAGAGTGTGCCAATGGCAAGATGCTGTTTTGGATACCACGTTTCAGCTTCTGTGGAAATCTTCTGACTGGACCTAAACCCTGTCAGGGCTGTGTATCTAGTGACTGTTTTATCTAAAACTGCAGTAAGAGTGAATCCACAGCTTTGGCCCCTCTGGTGAATGTTCCCACCATTAAAGATACGTGTTCTCATCTCCGGTAGCCCAGTAATCCTTTGATCCTTTTTGCAGCATTTCAAAAGCTGGAGGCATAATGTATTTCCCCTTAGCCCCTCCTATCCCAGAATAACCCAGCGCACTGAGGCGAGACAGGCACTCTTCCTGCGTCAGGAAAGTGGGGGAATGAAGTCGGGACCTCACACTGAGCACTTCCTACTTGGTTACAAAAGTAGAGCAAGCCCCTTTTCTGGCATGGGGTGGGGAGAGGTGAGGAAAGGAGAAAGAAAAACTTACCTGCAGAACTAGCCTTGCATACTGAGCAGAGGAAGATGTCTTTTGGCAATGCTAAGCAAAGCATGTCATTGCAGATCAAGATTGAGAGCAATGAATTAGGATAAAGAAGAATACAGTACTCCTTGCTCTTCCTTACATGCCAGTGTCTTTACTTTTCATTTAGAGCACACTGTAGGGCTTGGCAGCCTAATTCTCTGTGGGAATTAAACCCCAAAAAAATTCTGCAACACCCAGGACAGGGTGAAAATCCTATTTTTTTTCTTCATTTTTATCTAGACTTAAGCACCTCCAGAAATGCTCCATACTTTGCAGGACTGGATTGTGACTGTAATGTGTGCATGCCAATGCCCTCAACTGGCATGAATCAGCTTAATTAATTAACTTAATAGCAGATGTATCGGTTTAACTATATTCTGTTTTATCACTTTTAAATGCAGCTTTAGAAGTTCAATGGCTTCAGAAGTTTATTACATTTTTTTCTTCTCTACTATTTTCTTAACACTAGAAAAGATAAACACAGAGTAAAGCTTTATTTGGCTTGAGTGTCTTGGAGGTGACAGTTTAAGACATTTAACTACATTAACATATTCCTTTATTAAAGTGAGCAACATTTTGTTTAGAAAACTATAGATCAGCTAACTATTGTAGGCATCATTAAACTCATGTTTATTTACAGATAAATATTGTAGTCTATCAAAACTTTTTGGCACAGAATTGACTATAAAATAACTGAAAAATTAGCATTCCTCCCCCCAACAGAGACATCTGATCCTTATGCTGCAGCTGACATGAAAGACTGAAGCATCAGGTTTTTGTAGCAGCATGGCAGTAGGGGGGAAGTATGTGTAGGCAGAAAAGGAAGATAATAAAGCTGAAAAGATTCCACATATATATTTTTTTTCTGAAATACTGTATTTACACAAAATTGGAGAGAGTACAAATACTTTACTAAGAAGACAAAACCATTGTAGTACATTCAGTTTTAACACAGGCAGAACTATAGATGCAAAGCACAGAGGCCTAGGGTACTTGCATGGCGCAAAAAAAAAAAAAAAGCATCGAAAAGGCCTCGGAGATTAAAAGCTGGAGATAAGAGAGCATTGTATTTGTTATGCAGCATCACTCTTTCCTGGACTTCAATGGGATTGCACTCGGGCTCTCTTTCTTTATTGTGGATGGTGGGAACAGCCCTCTCCATGTGCTGAGCACTCAAACGTTGATCTTACAAAACAGTTGAGAGTGTGCTTAATTTTCAGCATGGGAACAGGGGCCATTAACTTCAAAGGAAATTATATCTGTGCCTAATCACATGCTTATATACTTAGTTGGATGAGGAAGAGCCTTCTCAATGCTTCATAGGGTCAAACCTATTGTTACATAAAAATAAGTGTTTTTTACTGTTGTATTTCTTTATTTTTTAAAATATATTTTAGAATTGCTTTAATTTTCCTCTTATGTACTTGTTTAGAAAATAGTAGCTTATTGAATGCCATAGAATATTTTGATTCATGTCTTATATAATCAAACAAATATTGTTCAAAAATAATTCCACCATTCTTCCAATGCCTGTTTAAATTTAAAAATAAATGAAAGAGAAAAATACATATAGTAATAAAGCAGCTTTGTGTTTCTGGGCATTTGGCAGCAGGTCTGTTACAATATCTCCCAGACATCTCTTTGTGTCAGTTAAAATCACCAGATTAATTGATCAATAAAAAAGAAAAGATTGTACAATATTATTACAATCCACCAAATGTAGCCATTGCATGAAATATTTTACACATTATATATCTGTTAAAATTAATTAACATATTTTAGCCTGTTCTTTGAAAACAGATAGCTTCTGAAGTAATATATCTTAAATACAGTGGTATCTGTCACTTCTACTGTCTAACTTTTTTTTCTGAATAAAAGCTTGTTTGAATAGGACTAGCTCAGTGATGGAACTACGGTGCTATTTAACTAAACTCCATATATATCTTTGTTACTGTTGCTGCAATTATTGTAATCACATACCACTGAAGTGCTAAATGTTAGTAACTCAGATATGTGGACTTTGGTTAGGCTTGATAAAATACTGGCATATTGAATATACGTACCACTTCCTAAAGGCTATATTACAATCATGATGCCTAATAATAAAGAATAATAATAATAATAATAACAATCTCATATTCAAATTGCTGACCCATATCACTCACTTGAGGCACCAATACAATAAATCAATCAAATAAAAGACTTATTTTTAATGTTCAAAACTAACAGCGCAAATCCAGGGCTGCCAAGTACATGTGCAGCAATCAATCCATTAAAAGATTTATTTTTAATGTCCAAAACTAACAGCGCAAACCCAGGGCTGCCAAGGTATAAGTGCAGCCCAGAGGACTCTGAACCTCTCCTTTCAAGTTGGGGATTCCTGTGGTCCCAGACTCTTCCATCTAAACCAGTCGAACACCATGTGGGACACTCAGTAAAATAACAGATCTTCATACATGAGACATTAAAGGCTCTCTAAGCTTCTCTAAAGCCTCTAAAGGCTCTCTAAGCCTCTAAACCCCTCAAACCTACTCCATTCATTCAGGGACAGACTTTGCCATATATCATGCTGGCTGAAGACCACAGAAGGACCTTTCATGAAAGTCCACAATTAAGTGCATTGCATTAATGCAGCTTTCACACCCCGGAGACTCTGTCGCTGTCCTTGTCTACTCAGAGTGAGAGGAAAAAGGCAACTTTCCAGCAGCAGCAACTGCCCGTCTTACTCAGAAGGGAATGATTGTCGTGTTGTTAGTTTGTTCTGTGCAAGCAGTAATCATTTTCAGTGTCGAGAGAGCTGTTGTAGCCTGATGAAGGATACAGATCCCTCTTAAGTATCCTATTGACGATGTTGATCAGAACTTTCTTGTACTGTTGACGTAAAAGTGAGTAAACAAATGGATCTGATGCAGCCTTACTGTAGGTGAGGCACTTGCTTATAATTCCCCAGTAGTAGTTTATGGTAACAAAAGGAAGGAGCTCTATCAACCTGTTAAACATCAATGAGAAAGGGAAATGCTTGAGTATTATATTCACATGGAGCCCAGTGCTCAACTCATGCTTCAGGAAACACTAAAGTAACAATTATTTTCTTACAGTCCATGGTCCCTGCAGAAGAAAGTCCCTGTACTTACTTAACAGTTTACATTTTTCCTTGTATTCAATAAAGGCAAAGGGAACTTTCCTAGCAAGATCACTGGGAGACAACAATAATTCCCTCTATGGAATGAGAGAAAAAAATATGCTTTCAGTATTAATTCTCCCATGCCTCAGAGATAAGAAAGTACTGCAGTTTGTTGCAAAATTTTCTGAATTTAGGGAGTTGTGCTGTTAAATGACAATAGTCAAAATCTTGGTGACATAACTGATTATCCCTTTCCCATGGCAAAACTGAGACAGACACATGCAACTTGGGCTATAGGGGCTCTCTCAACTCAATTGCTTAAATACACCTGTCTAGTGACACTTGAGACATTTGGGCATATCCCCGCTTGGCATCGGACTGCTGCCCCTGGAAGTTGTGGGTCTCATCTGCTGGTCTTCGTAGAGGTTTTAGATACCATACAGCACCTCAAATGAAGTCAGAAACCTATTCTAGACCACTGGATCCCCCCCTCAGATACAAAACAGTGAACCCGCATCGTACCACTGCTGTGAAACATCACATATGCAAAGAGAATTCATGTTAGTTGTTGTAGTTGTAGTACAAAGCACATCATGGCAATATCTCAGAGAGATTTGGGTGGCATCTGCAATCCCACAGTAAGGTTAGGAGCACAACTGCATCTACTTACCTGTGAAAGTATCCGTGTGTACTTGGCTGACCACTAATTTGGCCAGGAAAAACAAGGAGACAACCCTTTTATCATTGTTATATTACCAGCCAGCTATCTCCAGACCATTGGCCTGTGCTTCACAGATGATTGGTAGCCTCAGCACCTCAGCTGAGATGAGTGCATTAATCATGGGTGGAGAAACTTCAACTAAGTTAAACAATTTTTCCACAGAAGTAAAAGGAAACCTTCATACCAGACTATTCCAGCAAGTGTCTGGCACACAGCACATCCGTAGAGGGCAACCTCTCCAGGAAGGTGGAAAGAACAGGGTGAGAGTTTTTATTACCTGTACGACTTTTGTGCAACTTTTTGCATGTAGAAGAAAAAACTATTTTGCTTTCATCAGAGTCAGACATCTCTCAATTAAGGACAACTATGTTTATTTCATAAGATAGAAAAAAAATCTTACCATGAGTTAAAATAGCCCCTTTTATACCTAAAACATCACAGTTTGAGGATGTAAGATCAGAAGCTTTCTCAAGGCTTGAAGTAACCTTTGGGCCCTTTCTCTTTCCAAAGTGCAGAGTTCTCATTTTGTAAGGTGTTGAATTTTATAGCTGTTCCCATCCCTCTGTATAGAAAAGCTGGCTTACCACCACTAGGACTGAATTTAGCAATAGGTAGTTAAACTCTGACAGGAAGAAATCTGTTTTGTTTGGGTAAAAGTGAAATAATTCCTACGGCAAATACATCTAAAAATTGGACAACTTCTGCTTGAAGCTGCTTGGAAAAAAATTCCACTGAATTCAAACTAGAGAGCATGTGAGGACACAAAATCTGAGGAATGAATAAATTTACCATAAATGACACTTGCTGTGGTTTCTAAGTTTAGCCCATGATGGATATCATCTTAATATAGGAAATATACACTTGATATTGACAGACAATTGATGTTTTAATAAACATACTAAATAGAAGAGTAGGTTTTCTTTCAGTTATGGAAATAGATGTGTTTCTGTGCATCCCCTTTAATGTATTATGGGCCCAAATGTAATCTCATCGAAGTGAACAGAAAAAAAATACACTGATTTCAATAAGATAAGGAGCCTGGCCAAATCAAGTCAGCCTTAGAAAGATCGGTCTGAATGCATCTTAGTATCATTTTCTTGATATCACTGCTGTTGCAGCAAAGATGAAATTCATCTGTTGGCTTTCAGTAAGCAGACAAATATATTGCTAATGATCATAATCTCATCCACATTTCTGAAATTAGGAGCAACTACTAAGCTCACAGCACAACCTGAGTCACCAGGCCAAAGAGCAGGAAAATAGGAGAGGAGATCTGTCTCACTACCTCCACAGAGACTGCATCAGTGCAACCCCCTAAAAAGCTGAATGAATGGATGGTGGAGAAAGGGGTACAGCAGCAAGTCCTGCAACTCGCCTCAACCTCCCCCTTCTATCTAGCGCTGCCTGGACACTGCCTTGCCTTTGAGGCAAAGAGCCTTTGAGGATGCACTCCCCAAATACTTCCTGTTTTGCTGTCACTGAAAAATCTCAGTCCTTGTGACTGAGACAGAAGCTGCACCTTGACACATGCATTTGCATAAACCATGCCTCAGTGCTCTCTCTATTGACATATGCAGTGCCAGTTCTGGTTTATCACACATAGAAAATGCACCATCTCACATTTGCCAAATGCAAGGTGTGGAGAACAAAGTAGCTTTTATTTTAGAAGATTATAAAAAAAAATCTCTACCCTGAAAAGTGCTGTGATGCTGGAATTTGCTGAACAGGATAAAATTCAGATGGAAAGAAGATGGCAAAATCCATCCTTATCTTGATACAGAGGTATGTTCTGATCATGGAAAAAATGAATATAAAATTACTCATAATGTACTGAACAGTAATCAGTTAACCTTTTAACTTTGTGATGTAATGTTAATATTTGTAACAATCCCTTCAACTGCAGAAAAAAATGAAGTTATCCAGGCAATCTGTCAGCAATCCTTTTCAATATATAAATGGAACTGAAAAATGTCATCCTAAAGGTTAAAAAGCACCGTCACTTTTGTGTACTGATGTGTTAATCTGTCCCTCTACCCCTGTAAGAAAAGGGCAATTTCAATGTTTATATATGATTAATGCATAAGTGATTATGTAAAATCAGTGTGCTAAAGCTGTCCAATTTTTGCAAGCTGGTGTTTCTGAAGACCCTGGCATCTTGGCAGCAAACTTGAGAAAGCCCTCACCAGGATGGTTTTGCAAGGCTAATGCACCTTACTGGATGGAAGTCAGTTCTCTCCTAAGTCAGTTTTCTCTTAAATGCACTGTGAAATGGTACAACATTTAAAAAAAATATCATTTGTGAAAACCGTAGCCCACTTTAGTTTATAATGAAAGGCTAGATCCTGACATGCTGCAACTCAGTAGAGATATGTTGGCTTCCAACTCGCTGATTTATGCAAGCTTTAAAAATAATAACCATATGTTGTATAAAGACTATACAAGTATGGAATGAGAATGCTGTACGACTATTTAAAAAGGTGTAAACCACCAGGGTGGAAGCCAGTGATTCTGACCAGCTGACAGTCATGGTGTTTTCGTACACTTTTTAAGTTTAAATATTAGCTTTCCTGGGAGATAGCTATCACATCTCATCACAAGGCCATGCTGCACCGTTAGCAATATATTTACAAACAATAACGTTTCCAGACAAAAAGCTTATCTGCCAAATTATCAGCTTGGATAATTTTAAATTATGTCACTTCAGCTTCCAATAGCAGCAAGCTTGGATTTACGCCTTGGGGGGAAAAAAAAAAAAAGACCTGAGCTCATCAGGAAAAGCTGTCTGCTTTCCTCTCCATTGCTTGGATTCTGCTAATAAGGAGGGGTGGTGAATCTCTATACTGCCTTAATCTCCCACTGGCAGGTAATTAATTCCTGGTACTTGTCCTAAAAGCCTCTTGCTCTTGGCAGAGGCGCTCAGACCTAGTTGCAATGAGGAAGGAGAGCTGGAGCCTGCCAGGGCTCGCAGTGTGAGCGGCGCTCACAAGCCTTGGCTTGGCTTGCGGACCGGGTCAGCGTGTGCATGGTGTGTGTGTGCGTCTGTGTGTGTCTGCGTGTGTCTGTGCTACACCCTCGGAACCGGTCCCGGGTCTCTGTCAGGCTCCGGCAGCCCAAAACTAGTCGGAAGCCCCCGGGGCACCGGATCCTGCACATCAGAGGGCAGATCGATCCTGGAAAGTCCCCCACGCCACCCCATCCCACCCCAGCAGGAGGTACTAACCTGGTGATAATGTAAGGACCAAAACAGATCACGAAAGACCCTATAAAAATACTGATTTTCTTGGTTGCCCGCTGTCTTCTCCGCTTCTGCTCATTTAGACAGCGCTGTTTCACACTGCAAAGGGAAAAGAGCAATGGGTCAAGTTAGGAAGCGAGGCGAGCTCACCCGAATCAAGCTGAGAGGGGAAGGACTCGCAGCCCCGGCCCCGGCGAGGGCAGCCCCGGCCCCGCCGTGCCTGGAGGTGATCGCTGTCACCGAAGCAGCAGCTCCCTGTTAAAGGGAGCTCGGGCACCTGGGAGTATCCGGCTTCTGGGACTAACATTTAAACAAAGAGGGCTCTACAAATGCACAAGCCATCATCTTCTGGCAAAATAGGCAGCCTTTGGAATTGGAGGCGGGAGGGTTCACCGTGTGCCCGGGACGGGCAGGACCGCATGAAAGGGTGCTGGGGAGGCAGGACACCCCTTCCACCCTGGGGTACTGCCAGAGTCCCGGGACCATGAATATGAACATGCACACGTTACCTGGGGTGGATGTCCACCAGCAAAACCAGAGTCTGCATGGTGATAATGTCTATCCGTTTGCAGTGGAACCGGGCGACTTTCAACACCTTTAAATAGGTGAAACACAAGATCACCAGCGACAGCATGAAACTGGTGGCGTGAAAGACGATGGTGAACACTGTAAACCTTCTGCGCTCCGTCTCTTCCTTCAGGTGCAAGGTGCAAGAGGCATAAACGCTGCTGTAATCTACCCACGAGTAAAATAAGGATACCAAGGGGAAGGTGAGGGAGTGGAGCCACGAGTAGCCCATGAGGATCACAGCGTCCTTATACCGCATCTTGCTGGTGTAGCTTAAGGGGAACACCACGGCAATCCACTTGTCGATGCTGAGCGCTGCCATGCTCAGCATCGTGTTGGAAGTGAGGAAAGTTTCCAGGAAACCCACCGCTTTGCAGACGCAGCCCCCGAGGGGTTGCTGGTTCCTCAGGATCCCCAGCAGAGTGAAAGGCATGTTCAGGACGGTGAGGAGCAGGTTGCAAAAAGATAAGTTCACCAGGAAAACCCCGGCGACTTGCTTGCGGATCTCCGTACTGTAGACGAAGCATAGCAGCACCAGGAGGTTGGAGAGCAGCGAGACAACCAGCACCAGCACGAGGAGCAACGCCAGCAGCACGCCTGCCAAGTCCATCTCTCAGCGGGTGGCCTGGAGCGGGCGAGGGCAGGAGGAAGGGGGCATCCGAGACGGCACCGCAGCCTCGTCTGCCGCCGCCCGCGGCCGCCCGCGCATGTTGCCGGCGGCGCGGTGCGGGGCAGCGGCGAGCAGAGCCGGGGCAGCGGAGCCGGGAGGGCAGCAGCGAGCAG
>NW_020451282.1:67461-83721 GCF_003343035.1 Apteryx rowi
GCTGCGCTGCGCTGCGCTCCGCCGGGCGCACGGCCTCCTTCAGGCACTGAGCATCTTCCCCAGGTGCCCAGCCCCTGAAATACTCCAGCCTCGGAGCCTCCCGCGGCGACTCATGCGCAGACGAGCGGCGGCGAGGCACAGGCTCAGCCGGGGATCGCGGCGTCGGGCTGATCCACTCCCGGACCAAAGGCGAGAGCAACAGGAAGCCCAACTTTTCCGCTAATGCGCAGCTCAGGAAGGATCAGAGCTGGCGACGAGTTGCTAATAGTTTAATCCCTGTGCTGTGCCCAGGCGCATCCCGAGCGCACCGATTGGATCCAGCAATCCTGGATCCTTTAGCAAAGCTGGCATCTATGTCCCTTGGAAGGTTTTTTTCCCCTCTCCGTCGGAGGGCTTCCTCGCCTCGTCCTGCGCCCCCCCCCCCCCCCCCTTTGATTTTATAGCGTCTAGGGGAGCTACGGTCGCCCTCCGGGTATTTACACCGTCCCCATCGGCCAGCAATAAGGCGAAAGAAGCTGTTTGGAGACTTCTCCTTCGCCACTGAGACTCGCACTTTTATAGCCCCGGCTGGCTGAATAAGTACCCACATTAGGGCGGTGTTGGCGCATTCTTTGAAAAACCTAAAGACTTTCTCTTAGCGTTTTCTATTTACACTGTTAGCGTGACACCGAGGTGATAAGAAAGCGTCTATATCAGATTGTGGCAAGAGCCGAAAAGACAGACATGAAAGACTCGAGAAATTCCCCTTCTCCACCTGTCAGAAAGGTGGATCACATGGCTAATGCCCAAAGGTGTCATAAATATGTCTTAGGTTTTTTTTAAAAAGGGGAGGGGGAATAAGTTTTGTTGCATTAAAGCACTGGTAGAGAAATAAGATGTCATGTCTAATCACTGTCAGATTTTACAGCTGATCGCCAGAAATGACTTGAAGAAAAAGAAGGAGAAGAAAAAGTACCTTGCCTTCCATCAGAAATGACTATTAATATCCTAAGGAAATGCTTCATTACATATATTGTCCTTACCATGTAGCCTTGTCACGCAAGTGTGACCACTGTGTGAATAACTGTAAATAAAACTGCTTTAGAAGGCCTGAAGGCAATGGGTTCTTTTTCCATCAGCAGCTATAAGTTTTGGATCAGGCTCTAATTTAAAAGGTTGCCATGGTAAGTTATATGTCTTGAAGAAAGAGCAAAGCAACAAGACATAAGATGTGTTATTTGGAAAAGAACCAGTACAGTATTATTCCTCAGGACAAGATGAAAGCAAGATGAATGTTTTCTCTGATTAGAAAGATATCATTTCCAAAGTCACAACAGAGTGGATACTTTTGACAGTGTTTATACCTGACAAATAAATATCTAATATATATCTGTGTAAGCATTTGAGAAAAAAAAAATCTGTAAAAGCATGCTAATACTAGTTCTCTCAGAGATTACTTGTCATATTTCTGTCTTCAGGGAACCAACATTGCAGAACCTGAAACTGCACAGAGGTCCAGGAAGGTCTGAACCATCATATCAGAAGCTTGTTGTATCCATGCAGAAGAGAGGTCCTGCAATTACTCCCTCTCCCACAGCAGCAAGTATTAAGGTTCCCATTTCATGAGAATCCATCACAATCCATGACCTACCTCTTATTTAATATTACTGCAAAGTTATGGAGCTTTCTGTTAGCCATCTGGGATTAGAGGCTGTCTGTTCGGTGTTGTTAGGTGGACAGATGTTATTTTATATTAACACAGAGCCAACCTAGATGTGCTGTTCTCTCACTGCGATAGCTGCTTGAGAAGCTGTTTGCTGTTGGATCCAGAAAGCAACATCTCTCTCTTTTCTACACATGCACAGGTTCATAATTTCTCTAATATATCCTTTTCAGTTGAAGAATGAATTGTTTCTGAAAACTAATGGAAAAAGAACACATAAAAACATAATGAGAAAAAAAAAAGTGGTGACAGACAGTAGAAAGCCAGGAAAAATGGATTCTGGGTTTTATCACATGTACAGTGAGTTGTATGGTCCTCTTCAGCAATATCTAGGCTCAAAGAGCATGCTAGAGAAGATGTTGTCAGATTTCCCCTGTTGGTTTTGGTGGACCTTTGACAGTGTGGAAAGTTAAGCATGTTCATAACTTCCTGTGGGATGTGAGTCCTGTGCTGACCCTTTCCTCTTTACATCCAGCAATCCATAACACATCATATCAACAGCCTTTTAGTCTGATGATCAAATACCGTTTTACAGCTTATTTGACTGAAGACAGTCTTCCACGTGAGTTCAGAAGGTTTGAACTTGCCACTGGAGGACTGCAGCAGTAGCCAGTCTGTCACTTTAGCCCCTGAAAACACATATATTAATTCATGTTACCTTTATGCATATAAGGAGTCATATGTAAATCCAAAACATTGGCGATGCTCATATATGTATGTGTATAAGTAAGATCAAGATCTTAGAGTATTTACTTTCATAATCAAGCAGAGTGAAACTGGGGGCTCTGGAGACTGCTGTAATACAAATAAGAAATAGGAAAACTGAGGTACTTGCAATTAATTATTCTTTAATAGACAGACTATACAGTTAGCACACATTAGGTAAGTACTTGAGCTTTTATTCTAATAGATACATCATTCATTAAATCTACACATTAATCTGTTCTAAATATTGACCACAACTTATTGGATTTAATGGTTAATGGACTGTATTCATTGGAAAGGAGTAGGGGATGATTCAAATTCCCTTTTAGTTTCACTCCAGGAGAGATGTGTCATGCAAATTCCAATATAGATCACAGCTGAACATAATTCAGCTCTAATCAATGTATTCTGCAATGGCTGGGAACACATTTAATTTGGATCTAAATTTAAGAAAGCACCATGAAAGAAGGAGATCTCAAACAAATTACATCAAAAAATTTGCAAGTACAGAAAAGAGCAACCCTTTCCCCCAGCCTGTCTTATGATGGGATGGAGGGAGGGAAATTAAGTTATGTTAACCAATATAAGGGGAAATGGAATGACTCATAGAACTGATATTAAGAACAAAGTTTTTCACTTCTAGGTCACCAGCTAAAAAGTGATCCATAACAAAAGTGGGCAAGCGCGGTTAATATCCATCAGACTTTTTAGTACGCTCTGTGAACTGCTTTGGTATTCATAGTTCCCAGTAAGCATCTGGAAATATCTTCTTACCACTGCAATGGCAGTAGGCATGTTATTGTTGTCAGGTTACTTAGTACCGCTTGAGTGAAGCCACAGTTTTTCAACCTATCAATACCCAGCAACAACTTCACAATTTTATTTTATTCCTTCTTTCTTTTCAGAGTCCTGCTTTATGATGATTGGAAGTATAAGGTGTTTGACCGTGCATCCTTACCTGCTAGACTAACACAGCTTTAATTCTTTATGCCACAGTAAAACAAATAAGCAAATAGATAATAGTAATACAATAACGGACATGCAGTTAGTCTCTTCAGAAAAGATGCAAGGCCTGACTCATCAGTTTAATACAATTCTATTACAGTGTTCGTGTGGCAAAATTCCAATGGGCACATTTACTACCTGTGTATTATCTTTCTCATAAAGCTGTTTCTGAAATGGAATAAAGCCAAACTGAAAGTTCTGCAGATGGGTGCTTTGCAGGGAAAAGTATGTGTATTTGTCACAACTAACTGGGAAGGAAGAAAAGCAAAAGAAACATGAAGCAGTTCTGCAGGCTGAAGTTACTTCAAAAATACTTAAATATTATAGTGAGGACTCTCATAGTTCAACAAATAATCTTTCAGCTGTATTAAAATTAAACACTATACAAAAACCTTCCAGTTGATGTTTCTGTTAATGCAAACTTGATATATTTCTAGAGTCTACAACATTGACCTCAAAATAATTCAAGCAGAAAATACTTGATTTTGGAGAACGGATTGAAGAAAGCAGTAAAAATACCACAAGAATAACCTATTTATTTATTTTTATTAATGGAAAAGGAAGTGCATAGATTTTGGAGGATGAAAGGAAAACAGCAAAGTATTCTCAGAATGCCAACCAGTTTCAGCTGAGATACAATTATAAAAATAGATATGTAGGTATATGTGTCAGTATCTTCTTTTTCTCCCACCAATTCATTTTGTCTTTCTCATTCCACAGTACAAGGAATTAGGTAGAACCAAAATTCTGGACTGCAAGATTCCATTTTGGAATAAAGCTGTCTGGAATTTTTCCTAGAGTGCAATGAAGAAATGTGACTGGAAAAATATCCTGTTCTACTGAGCAGCAAAATATATTGGTTTCTGTGAAGTCCTTGTCAGGAGGTAAATAAACACTAACTAGTTTTTGCACCCAACAGCTTTATGGCTATGATGCAGGTCTGAGATATTGATGGAAGAATACTGTGCCCTGAAATGAGCAGAACAGGAACTTGAACCTCTCTCTTTATAACTCAGTGTCATGTCCTTCAAAAATACACAGGCCAGACCAGTTCTTTTGTCAAACTACTTGCACAGTAGAGTTACTTCTGATTTAATGGAATATTCAGGACTTGGGCTATAACTGGAATTTTTCATTTTCCAGCGGTACCTTTCTTCTGTAGTCATTAGAAACAATAAGACAGTCAGTGGATTTCTATTTCTATATTCCATAGAGAAAATAGAAGAGAATACACATCTTGCCTTTATTTTCATCTATCTGATTTGTCCAGTAGCATATTTCCTAAGCATATAATATAGAGATAGATTTTAATCTGATAGGAATAAAGATTAAAGTACCCGTTTCCTGCTATTTTGCCACAGTGCCTCACAAATACAGTGGTTCATACTAACAGTGCTATACTATACCAGCTTGTTATAAAACTTATCAAAGCTGCAGGCATGTGGATGAAATTCCCAGGAGCCTTTTACTGGCATTTTCAACAAATGTGACAATGTTTAGCACTCCCAGGGGCCAGAAAACATTAAATGGCATTTTTCAGAAACTGCTGTGGCAATTTATTTGCTATTGCCAAGTGCCAAGTGAAGTTCCAGGAGCCAGCATATAAAAAAAAGAAAGAAAAAAAACCCAGCATGTGTTGTTCTGTTTTACTGTAGAAGTTCTCCTTTTTCTGCCTTACTTGCTCTAAATTCCCCACACATCTTGCAAGGAAGGTTTGATCCTTGAGTCAGTGCAAACCCAAGGTAAGTCCCTTAAAGCCACTGGGGAAACCAAAGCCGTGTAAGTGGAAGCAATAAAATACAAGGCTGTAGAAACAATATGAAGCTTCGACTATGGGGGCCATTTTGGTTACAGTTATTTATGTACAGAGCACTCTCAGCAAGAAAAATGTAACCCCCACCTTTTGCAGTTCAATGGCTGGTTTGACAGAGATGAGTGCCGAGCCGCACAGGGACGGAGATGCGCAAACAAGCTTGCCCTTTGGATGGCTGCAGAGGAAGGAGTGCATGCACAGCATTAGTAGCTGTTTGCTGAGCTGCTTGCTCAGGGTTGAAAAGCGGCACTACGGATGAGGAGCAGAGAGAGCTCGGCTTGCGGGGTGGACAAGCCCCAGCGGGCTGAACTGGGTGCGCTCGGAGCAGCCACAAATTGCTCCTGCACAAGGGCAGAGCGAGCGCCTCCGGGCAGCGCAGCGCTGCAAGTTCCCTCCTGCGGGACCACCACGTCACATAACTTGTCCCCTCATAAGACACGCAGCAGTCTAGTCCTCATAACTCAGGGCAACTAAACCACTCCTGTGCATTGTACAGAGTTAACCCTGCTTCCCCTGCCGCAACCCTTTAACCTTCACACATTAATCTTTCTGCAGCAGGCTCTTGCCTGAATGCCTTAAGCAATAGCTTGCCTTCCCCTAAGCTACCACTGCAGAGTGGTTTCTTCACACCCCCGCTAACAGGTACAGCTTCTATTGGTGAAGGTAATCAACTGGCACCATCTGCTTCAAGGAATAAATAGCAGGATATTTTCTACAGCAATTCTGTAATACCTAGGTACTGTCCTCCCATCACACCCATCCTCTTCCCCTGCCTACCCGCCCATCTTCCACCCCCACATCCATACACAAGAACATGTTCTTGTGGAAAAGCTGAGGCTCAGAAGCGACTTCACTCTAAGAAATTGGAATTGACAGGTAATAAATAGGCCTGTGCTATGCTGCTTTCATAAAAATACTCTCTGGGGCTAAGACATTTAAACGTGAACATGGGTTATTGTGCATGCACAGCTATCTCTGAGTCTCTGTTATCATGCACCTTTCACTGTGTGTTTCACTGAGTGTATTAAAAAACAACAACAACAACAACAACAAGCCCCCCTTTCATTAGGGTAAAGAAAGAAAATCAAGGAACTGCCAGGACAAAATTGACACTCTATAATGCAGACTCTGTGCACTGGCATAGCAGGGGTTCCCACAGCAAGTGATGTTGCTTAGGAACAATAATAACATGTAGCCCCAAATCATCCCCTCCAATTATGCAGGAAGAGAGACTTGGTCTCCCCCCAGAAGTGTAGGAGTGAAGAATATCACTCTCTTCTGTGGGTCTTGCTCTCACCCTTACCTGGGATGGGGATTCATCTGGAGGACATGGGACAACTCAGTCCCCAATCCTGCCAGGAGTCCTGCCACAAACAAATGCTGCCAGGGTCAGTAGGATGTTCAGCCGCGCAGGAGCAGGGAACTGAGCCATGTCCAAGGGGATGACGACCCTCTAATGCCATCTCTCACCCAGCTGTACATCTGCATCTGCCTACCTATGCAGAAGGCCACAGGAAGGGCTCTCTTCCCCCAAATGCTACATTTGAATAACTTTGCACTGACCCATCATGTGTCTATGGGAGCAGGGGCTGGGTGGCCTTTGGACTGGCCTCCCAGTTATTTGCCATGTACTGTTTTTGCATGTTGCTTCCTCAAACCTCGGTCGTGAAGGATGGTCATAGGTATATATGTTTTTCTTAGATAGCAAAGGAAGAAATGCCACATATCCCTTCTCTCAGCAAGGGTCTGGGAGATCACAGACTGCTGAGGCATTTCCCTGGAGTCAAAATGCCTTCCATCTCGCTTTCTGTTCTGCCTGGCTAGGCACAACTACTCCAGAAGTCCTGGAAAACTTACCCTGTGCTCTGTTTGACCTTCATTTCGATGCCTGATACAAATCAGCTATTCTCAGAATGGCATTTTTTCCACTTTATGCTAATAAGATCCCTTGAGTTCTGTAACTGAGAAGCTTTTGCAATTTCTTTGGAGGTACATTGCAGATTATGAATTTATTCTGAATTCTGAATTATTATTTGGAGTAATTACATTCGTTTTTGTTCCCTATGCAGGTCATTTTAAGGTTTTGTCTCTTTCCTTAGCCTTCAGCCTTTGACTGCTGCACTGACGGAGGGCCGAGGCAGACCTCCCGCAGGAGTCCTGGTGGGCTGTTGGTCTACAGAGGGTATGGCTCCACTGCAGTGTTATCACAGATCCTGACAATATATTGACCTTCCAAATTGCTGGCCTTGATAACCAAGACACTTAAAATCAGTATTTCTTATTGTTTATGAATAGATACATCTAGTAAAAGTGTGCCAGCAACAGCTCTTTAAGCTGTCTGTATAATCCTCCCTATTCTTTGAGATTATGTATGTACTATACCTTTCCAATTGCCTTGCATAATTGCATTTGAAAACAAGGTGTTTTTAATTTTAAAACACTTTTATGTTTAATAGCATAAAAGACAGCCTTGCTCTGAAAGTTGTGTTGTACTTTTTAAATGAGCTAATGTTAAAAATCAATAATCAAGGTATATTAAGTGAATTTATAGATCATAAAACTGAACAAAGGGAACTGTTGTGATTATTTATTCTGACATTCTGTCAAAGAATGGCTATGATATTATTTTGTTTGGACTACAGCATAAATAATAAAAAAATCAATCCTGATGGACAAAAAAAGTCTTATGTAGGGAATCCATTGCATGGATTCTACCAAATTTGTCCTGGCTTATTGCTCTCAGTTAAACAATGCATGGCTCATTTCTGAACTGAATGTGTGCAGCTTAAGTTTCAGCTTTTACCTTTCTTTGCCAAATTGAAGAGTTGATTGCCTAAAATCTGCTACTGCAGACTAACAGATTAAATCCACCAGATTAAGTCCACAGTCCTTAATTTGAGCCCTCTCCAGCTCAACATGCATCGTCAACAGCGGAAATCAGCAAAACCTCCCAGACGTGCTCACTGCATGTAATAATACCCACTACCTTAATTCTGGAGGATCCCTTTAGATCCTGAAGACTTACGTGAAACATCACACTGTGACATCATGTATAGCTGATTTCAAATTGTGACCTCAAATCCTTTTTACAGTACTTTCTTCCCAAGTTCAGAGGGTTCCTTCTTGTAAATATAAGCTGAAGGAATTTGCCCTACAGGTATGATTTTATCCTGGCTGTTTTAAAGCATGTCGTGTTTATTGCTTTTCATTTAAGTGAGTGGTCTGGATCACTCCAGGTTATAGACCTCTCCTCTTTGTTGTTTACTTATCTCCATCTTCCTTTTGAGCTGAAGCTTTTGTCAGTGATCTTATATTGTGTCCCAACTCACTGACCAAAATATTAAATATCACAGACCAAAGCCCATTCCCCATGACATTCTCTAAGAAAGATAGTTGTTTGATGGTATTTCTCAATTCAGAATTGTGTTTTATGTAAATTGATTTTTATAGTAGCTAGCTCACAAATAAAAATTGACAGCCTTATTTCATTGATGGATAAAAAATATATTTTTATGAAACCAGACTGAGATCTGGCCATTTATACATTCAGAGTCTCCAAATGATATTTTGGAATACAAGTGACACATAATATGACTCTAGCAGGTTATAAGGAGCAATCTTGTAACAGAAGCAAGAGTTGTAATCTCATAAAATAATGCATGCTATTATATAAGACTAGCATTTTTAAAAGAATTTCCATGGCTGCTGGAAGCATGGCTAGGCCTAGTGCACTGTAAGTTTTATTCCTTTTCCTTCTGGAATTTTGTACGGATACGATTTCGCATGTTTTAATCAGATTAAATTCCTGAGGATTCCAGTTTACAACAAAACAATGTGCAGATCTGAGAGCGGTGTTTCCTCCTCTTCAAAAGACAGGTGATAGACTCCTAACAATTCCCTTTTCTTATTTCAGTCTCAGCTGGCTGTGCTCCTTCCCAGCAGTGCTTAGGCCAGCAGCTCTGCTGAAGCCTCAGTTTCCTCATTCCCAAAGGCACTCAACAAGATTAAATTGGAGTGACTAAGCACATACCCTACTTCTCCAAACGGGTCTACAAACAAGGACAATCCATCATTTCTAGTTAAATTATAGTGCTTTCCTCTGGTGTAAATAACAAAACCAAACATGAAACCAAAAGCAAACAAAATTTGTTTACAATTAAAATGTTGGAAATAGAAAAAGAATCTTTGTTAACTTGGGAAAAATAATATCTGGGTGATCCAGTTTAAGGGTGTTTGGTTTAGGGGGGGGTTGGGGGTTTTTTTTGCATTTTGTTTATCTTTTTACAGTTTGGTTTATACTTTTTTGTTAGCTCTGTCCTTGGAACTGATTTTAGTAACAGGAAAAACTTTCAGAATAGTAAGTCTTCCCCCCTCCCCCCCGCCCCCTGGCAGGTATATATTTGGCCACATTGAGAATAAACTGCAACATCCCAGCATCTAATCATCATTGATTGCCTTTAATTATTCTCAATTTATAACATTAGTGCTAGAAAGCAAGGGGTGTCATATTCAGCGTTCTTTTCAGCTGGCTAAGCGTTAGTGGATGATGACTAACAAGAAAACTGCTCTGCCTTGCCAGTCCAGGCTAAAAGCAAATTGGCTGTTTGGCCAATGTATGTGTTTATTGTCCACATGTTGGAAAAATGAGTAACGGTAGGAATACAGTTATATAAATGTATGTTGCATTAATTAATGGACTAACCTAGGCATTCTTTTTAGCTTTGCTCTGATTAAAGTTCAGTTTCCAAATTGGTTCACAATCATTTTGTCAAGCTGAATACATCTGCGGCCCGTTTGGTGCGAAACTGTACCCAATTACAGAGTGGTAAGTGCTATTCTCTATTAACCGGCCAGCTGAGAGGAGGGTGGAGTGTGGGGCAGCAAACAGTCAGAAAATGACAAACGAGGCCATAAGAAATCAAGAGGCTCAGTTAGCTGTGGTATTTCTCATTACCTGGGTTTTGAACCTCATTGGTCCATTCCCTTTACGTCAGTAAAAGTGGAATGGGTTAAGCTATTCACCAGAAAGACTTAATGTTTTGACAGACCAAATCCATGTTTTCTCCACTCTTAAAAGAGGAGCAGAAGCATCCTTCAACACCTATTAGTAAATGCTTACATTAAGCATGTGCCAGCTCATGACATATTTTTCTGATGGTAAAAGGCTACATCCTTTGTAGCTGTTACATTTCAGATGTCATGCCTAGCATCTCCAGGATGGTAATGTAAATGTCCAGGTCTTTCATAAACACACTTTACTGATAGAGATTTCTTCCTAGAGGTTATCTCTTCCCTCACTAACCTCAGCAACTCAGCAGGTAAAATGTAGCCCTGAATTTAGTTAGTACTGAGCCAAATGTCCTCTGAAGTCACAGAATAGATGAGCTAGGCCCAGCAAATCAAAAAGTTAGCCACAGTCCTTGCTTGTTTCAATGTATTAGATTTTCAACAACAACAAAAAAACCCAACACATCTACTTTCTTAGCAGGTAACACCACCTCCCGCTGTGTGAACCTCAGGACTCAGAGGAGAAAAATCTCATTTCCTTCTGTCCTGGAATTTATACCTTTCAATAGATATGGGTGTAACAGCACATTTCTGCATATGGTGAAATAAGAATAATGAAGGTGCAAACACATGGGGTCATTTATTATGACATGCTATACAGTTATCAACTATTGGTGGTAACTGTCCATTTATATAATATTATTCTTCAGTACATAACTTCTCTTTCTTTGAAGAGTAACCTAGATCTTCCATTGTGGTAAATGTGAGCTAACATTGGGAAGTTCCTATGAAGCCATTGACATATCAAAAGATTGTGTCAGGGTAAAAGTACAGTGAAGCAATTATAGAATTATATTCTTAATTTATAAGCTCCCTCAGGGCAGAGATTGTGTCTGTCTGTTTTTGCGAAGTACCTCACACATTTTGAGTGCTAAGGAAATCTCAGTAGTATGACAGAGTTTACCCAAACTGTTTATTTTTACTCATGGGTATTCCTATGGATTTCAGTGAACCTGTTATGGAATAAAATGTTTCTAAATATTTGCAAGAAGGGAAACAACTAGTCCCTCTTCATCTTTTATCAAATTATTCATAGCTGGCTTTTTCAATCTTCCTTTGCAGTTAGACGCTGTTCAGTTTTTTGTTTGTTTGTTTTACTTCTCTGAATTTCCTTGGATGTGTTTTAGGTAACATGAAGAATGCAGTCTTTAGGATATAGTCATCTCAGAGCTATAGAGAAAAGGCTTCTGTATTACTCATCATAGTTTTATAATGCCAAGATCTGGCTCAGAGCTTCACTGTATAAACTGCTGTTCAACTACACAACAAAAAGTCATTTGATTTTTTTTTTTATGGTCTAAGGGAGAGAGAAGATTGTTTTAAGCAATAGGTAAGGAAAGGAAAATAAAGTAGTGAGAAAATTCTGGTCAGCATGGTTAACAGCTAATATCATGACATAACTAGTCCATAACATCCTGACTTCGTGTATGCACTCTGAAATGCGACTAGCTTATTTTGTTTCTGTATAATATTGCAAATTCTTGTCTTATGCACTTCTCAATAACTGCCAAAAAACCATTACATCTTTTCAGTCTTCCACATCCCATTGAATAGCTACTTTTTTATTATTGGTTTATATTTAAAAATCTTATTTCTAATCTTTTAGCCCCATACTTCTACTCTCTTTAGAGTTTTCAAGCTCAAGCCCCCCAAAACCTTTGCAAAGCTATATGTATTTCAGTCTATACAGATTTGGGCGTCTCTTTTCAGCTAATATTGGAGATGCTTATACTGTTAATATAATATAATGAGATTGAATTAGTTGCAATCCCTATAGTATATGGCAGTAGTCACATACCTTTAATGCTGTAGAAGGAAGGCTCTCTGTCACTGCCACATGTTTACAATCTGTCAGGCAGTTTTCGGCCCACATGAGTATGCTGCTATCCAAGCCAATGTGAATTAATATAGCTGTAAGATTTCATGAAACACAGTGCCAAATGCTTTACCAAACTCTAAATATGTAACAGCCTCAATTTTCCCTTCACGCATTTATATTAAAATGGGTGGTAAGGGAAATTTTCAAAGACACACATATTTAAGCATAGAACCCATTAGCTTTCACTTATGGTTTCACTTAGATTTACAAGGGCATTTAGGGACCCAATTTCCATTGGCATTCTGTTGTGGCTTGGAAAATACTGTTCTTGCATCCAAAAGAGTAAACATATCTGCTAAGTAAGGCTTAGTCTTTCTAACCTTTCTCTATTCAGTGCCTTCCCAACTATGCTATAAGAAGAAAATGGGCTATCAAGAAGATCCTGGAAATATTTCAACTCATATCCTCTTTGGAAGAAAAGCAGTCATTCCCAATAGAATATTCTTCCATCTGCTGTGCAAACAAGTATTAATCAACATTAGGGTCAGTGCTGTGGAAAAAAAACCCAAAACTCATCAAATATGCTATTCTCTGTTGCATGTAGTACCTCTGAGACAATTGTCACAACTTCTGCAGTACCTCTGGGGAAGATGTTCTTGTAGGAAGAGCCAGAGAAGAAAAAGATGTCAGCAACAATAACTTTTAAGTTACTCTGGCTCTTAAAATTACCATAGCTAATTACAACCAGTGGTTCATAATCAGCATGCAATTAAAGTAATGGACCTAGTTCTCATTTACACCAAGTTCCCTTTGGACCACTCTGGCAGCATGAAGAAGGTGGGCTTTAATGTAAATGTACAAGTAATCATATAAAATCTCTTCAGTTTYCCAGAGCATCAGAAAGAGGTTTTAATATGAATGAGAAACAATACCCTTCTCTGCTCTATTTTTGTTAGGAAACAAAATGTTGTTGCGATACTAGTGGTGATTAGATTCAGGCAGTGACTACCTGACCACTAGAAAGCATCAATTCACTAAAGCAAAGTTTTTTACAGAATTGTATCTGTTTTGATAAGGTTTTCTCTTGAGCAGGTTATCAAGACACTATTTTTTAGCTCTCATAGGTAGAAAGATCATTCTCTTCCTGCCCTTCTGGGATTGAGCTTTCAAATGGGATGGGGGAGAGAGAGAGATTTAAACCTCTGTTCTGCCTGATTTAGGTCAAGGATTTATTACATATCTTACTTACCTGTCCTAATCACCACCATAGGTAAAGGTCTCTTCCTCTACTTTTTCTTATTAAAAAAAAAAAAATAACAGCACTTATTATCATACCCAGCCAGAATGGAGACAAAGGTTGAAACCTCAATTTATACTTGAGAGATGTTTGTTCCTTGGTCAGCTGTATTCATGACCTTATAATTAGAGGCATTGTGCTTTCCATTTAAATGAGGACTCATATCTGTTTTATATGCTAATTGCTGCTGAATTTAATCTCCAGGTTTAGCACAGCAACTTTTCATTGCATTTTCCATGGAATGTTTTCACTACAATATTTAATAACTCTTGTAGGTCATCATTATATGTTTTCTCAGTGAACCCATGTCCTCATTTTTATCACATTCCTTACATGGTATTCCTCCAACTAAAAAAAAACATTTTTTAATGAAACTTTCAAATTCCAGTCTTTAACATCTCACAAAAATATACCTGAAGTTGGAATTAAAAATAAAGAAATACAAAAATTATAAATCAAGCTGAATTTCATGAAAAGTCAGCGGACTTGAGATATTTCAGTAAAGCACATGGAACTCCTGAAGCATACTCATTCATGTCAACATTTTAGATAAAGGTGTCTTTGTGGAAATGCTGGCTTACTACTTTAGTTGTGTGCTTCAGCAATGTAAAGAAGGCACAGAACATAGATTCCTGGGGAAATAGTTTTAGTGTCCACTAAAGTTTAGTGTCTTGTTTGAAACACTGCATGATGATAAATATTATACTGAATCTGGCCACTCTTAAAATAGCCTGCAGTGGGCAGGTTGTCTGATGTCTGTCCATTACTCCTTTCATACCACTTCCCCATTTTGGAATCAAGAATTTCCTCACAGGTCAGACTGACTGGGACAACAGGTTTTCTGGGTTTTGCCTTGCTCTGTAGTATGAAAAGTGACCCACTTACTGAGATCATTCTTCTGGTTATATTCACCTAACACATTTCTTTCTTACTATTGCAAAGATCTAGGACACATGTCTTTATTCTCACTTCCTCTCCTCCTGTGTTATACTGTTGGCCTTCCACAGCGAATGTTTTAAATTCATTATTGAGGTTAAAGAGAGTTTTCTGACTGTGTTGTTTCAGGGTTGTAGAATCAGCATGTTTATGGAGCCTCCTGGACACCCAGCTGATGAACACAGCTGCCAGAGGCTGCAGGGAATCCAATGACCCAGAAGGTGCCTCCCAGCCCAGTTCTGTCTGATTAGTGCTAACTGCATGCATGTAACATGAGACAAACTTCTTCGAATCTTGATTCAGGACATTCTGCCTGGCCTTTCTCAGCAATCACACATTTCAGTGCTGACGGTCTGATCTACATTATTTAAGAGTTCTTGACTTTTCAGCCACCTGTGTCACTTAGGCATTTTATGGTGTCCATCAAAAATGCTTTCAAAGTTCCTGCTTCTCCTAGTTGTGCCATGCTCGCTGATCCAGACTCTTCTGTCAAATTCTTTGGATAGCCTTCATTGAACACATTTCATGAACACCATGAAAACATTTTTAAAATTCAGATCTTTATCACTTTTATTTCTTCATTTCCATCTTTTTGTTGTTGTTTCTGTAATAATAGGTACACCCTTTGGTGTCTGACTGATTGGTCTCTAAAAAACAGACTTTGGCATCAAGGGTTTCTGTTAGCCATTCACAGACTGAAGGTTTTAGAGCAGTTAAAAGACATTGGCAAGAATCATGCAGACTTTAAGATAATAATACCAGTCTTTTAAAATCAATTGTTTGAGAATGGGCTTATGAGGGAGAAAATAAATATCTGCAGCTATAATGTTCCTGGTTCTCTAATTTGACTTTTTTCTTTCTCAAAATCACTACCAATTTTCTATTCCTTACAGCAGATTTTAATAGTGTGTTTTTTTTTCTCAAATAGTCATATTAAAAGCTGTTGGGTTTTTCTCAGTAATGTCAGATCACATCAACACAGGTATGTACAAATGGACCTAAGCTGGTTGAATATAAATCCATCCCACTGTGGTAGTTGTATAGCTACATTAGCCTGGTGTTGTGCCTAAGTGCATATGCCTTCCTTTGTGCAAGTAAGCACACCTTTGCCCCAAGAGGGCTGAGGCTGCGGACAGCACAGGCAGGTATGAATGGGATGACTGTCCTCCTGTCTACTGCAAAGCTACCTTTTTCCTGTCTTTCCTTTAGCAGTGACATTAATTTAGCTTATCTCTCCCTACCCTGTTGCCAGTTCTAATAAAACGAGTAGGAACTTAATTATTGGCTGAGGCTTCTATTCCTCTTTCATTTTTGGTTGCAACTGGCCAACAGTTGCACAAGTTATTAGATAGGATTTGAGACACAAGCAGCATGACAGCATTTCCTTAGGAAACCAGGCAAAATACTAAGAAAAAAAATCAGGTAAAATATCAGAAGTGGAGAAAAGACATTGCTTTGAATATCCTAAATCCTGGTATTTTCTTTGTGTGACTCTTTCATTCCATGGTTCGGAGAAGGAACTTCGAAATGTGTCAGAGTCAAGAAAAAAAGGCACGGGAGGAAGGAAGGAAGCTCAGGACTTAACAACCCCCTTGTGAATATCTGCCCAGATAGGGCCATCTTAAACACTTTTGAAAAGTGCATTTTGCCACGCTCGGTAAACTTGCATTTAAACACCCCCCCCACACACACCCCGTTCGCCTCCCACAAGCCCGGCTGCCAAGCCGCCTCCTGCCCACGGGGCCGCCGCGCGCGCAGCAGCCTCCGCAGCCCCCGCGGCGTCCAGCGCCGGCGGGGGGCTGGAGCGCACCGCCCCGGCAGGCAGGGGCTCGGCGGTGCCGCGAGCCTAGCCCTGAAGTTAACAGCGGGAGCCTGTCTCACCTGCGCTTTAAGTGACTGGCAGCCAGGCAGTGTGT
>NW_020451282.1:83736-94695 GCF_003343035.1 Apteryx rowi
GGGAAGCGTCTAATCTGGACACAAAGGGGACAAAAGCCGGCACCAAGGAGAGGAAAAGGGGCAGACGGGAAGAAGGAGCGCAGTGAGTCTGTCTGTTACACTGATACCACGCGATGTGAGCAAAGGTGACAAATCTGGATTAATCAAGGCAGTGATCAAAACATTTCTTATCGGTTGGAAAGCCGCCAAGTTAACAGCTGTAAGGTCTCAAGTATGCGAACATTAACACTGTCGAGCAGATCAAACACCAGCTGAGGAAGCAGCGCTTTCCCATTTGTGAAAATGCCAAGAAACACATGGCCACAGCCTCATGCTGAGAAGTCCTTTAAGGTCACACAGATTTACATCTTTGCCTGAAATACCATAGCCCATTTCTTGCCTTCATTATAATGCACTTTTGCCCCCCTGGCTTCAGTCAGGTGCCTGATTTTTTTCCTTGGGTCATTGATATATGAAGGCTCTGGGGTGCATCAAAAGCCTCACCTCTGTGGAGCAGTGTGAACTGAAGATACTCTGCTTCCTCTGTTCCTTGCACTGATTTTCACTTTTGATTTTTTTCGCTCTTGGCATCACACATTTCAGGGACATTTCCTCGGAGACACAGAAACCTCCTCGTAGCTGTAAACTCTTTTCTCCGCTATATTAAAATAAATTTTATAGATCACAAGGAATCATTTTTCTGTGCATAATTAACCAAATAATTTTAAAAAATGAGATTCAAAATCTTTTCATTTTATTTTGAAAAGCACCTGGTAAGAAGGTGCAGGCAGTTTCTCCCTACCTTACACAGGCTAATTTTCTGCAATTTCATATTCAAATATTGCTCTTTTCCCAAGCCTCTGACTCCAGTCCAGGAGCAAACACAGAACTGTCCCCATACCCCTGTGCCTTTACCCTCCGAGCAGATGTTAGGCTACAGCTTGTGGGGCCTCATGACCCGCAGTATTTTCCCAGATAGCTAAGTATGTAACTCCCACCGTTGGATCATTTATTTTGTCAGCTGTGTAGGGAGTTTCTCCCCACTGCTCAGACTTTTTGAGACAGCATCTGAACAGCCCTTGGGGTTCTCTTTATTTATTTTCATTCCCCAGGTAGCATTTAAAGACACAGTTTAACTTCCGGAAGTGACTGACAAGATGGGTTGTGGGTTTTGATCATAAAATATATAAAAATATATAAATCCTAAAGTATTCCTGAGGTTTCCCCTTTCCAGAAGGTAGACATTATGTTCATTTCATGTGAGTTGAAACCAAAGGAAACAGTCAAGCAAAAGGAAATCTGGAGACAGGACACCCCTATGGCAGGCCTAGAGGCGAAGTCTAAGCCTGCAGTCAGCTGCCTGAGGGACCAGATGCCGCTACTTAGGTATTTTTCACAGCTTGATATCTGTCTACTAGAGTTAGCATCCAAAGAGTGGACCATTGCACATGACTCATTGCCCTTAATTTGTGAGAATTTAGAGATGAACTGAGTTAAACTGAACAATTCTGCTGCTTTGGCCTATGACTACAAAGTTCGGATTAAGACCTGGATCTCAATTATTTAAGAAAAGTAACTGAAACTGTCAATTCTAGAAAGAATGTTTTCTAATTCCCCTGTTCTGGAAGTTAAGAAGCAAAAGCATTGCCCTTATTTTTTTTCCCCATTGTGCAAAAAAATACATTTAGAAATGGTTCTAGTTTATGTTTGCAAACACATAACAAAAAAGGAGCAGGAAAAATTAGATTGAGCATACTGCATTACTTTAAATTCATGAAAGGAGTTCATGTTTCTAATAGAATCAGATATACCGCCTGGCCTCTATGTCCTACCTTTGAATGTGAAAACTGAAGTTCGCCTTATCACATAGGGCTGTCTTCATTATTATGGGTTTGCAAATGCTGAGCTGAGATGAAACAAGAAGAAAAAAGAGAACTTCCAAAAATACATTTTCAATATTTTCTCCTTCTACTACAAAAATTCCTGTTTTTAATAGCAAGTTCATTAAAGAATGAAAGTGTACACAAGATCCTTTTATTTTCATTTTATTTTTAAATATGAAATTTTGTAAAATATTAACTTGGAAATCAGCCCCAAGCTCTTTTGTAAATATGTTTATACTGTGCCTCAAGAGTTTCTATAACAACCTCAGTATGTTACATAGAGTTGACACATGTTGAAACGTGAACTGAAAAAATTAAGGATTTTTTTTCCAAATGTAACGAAATTAAATATGGACCTATTTTTCTCATGATTATTTTATATAAATATTAGATTAAAAATGTAATCTTTTTCTTTCTTTAAATATAACTTATGGTAAGAAATTATGGTAATCCAGAAGAATATGTGAATGTGAACATATGACTGTATGAATTTTCAATAAAAATGTTCAAAAGCATTTTTAAGAGTCTACAATCTGTTTTAGAACTGCACTGTTCTATAATCTGTTTTATATGTTAAACACATCAAATTAAAAAAAAAAGAATATCAGCAATTATTGAGAGAAATTTTGTTTTTAAGAAAGGACATTTCTGAGCAACAAAAACCAGGTAAATATTTCCACTCTGCTTTAGACAAAATGTCTTCTTCTAAAGTGCTATCTGAGGCTTTGATACAAGTACACCCTTTTCCTCAATTTCTGTCCTGGCACAGATTTAGCATATTATGTGAAATAGAAATGTGTGGGGAAGAACTGCTTTTATCACTCAGTAGCATGCTGGTAGCTATAAGTTGTTAGCAATAAGTGATGCAATTAAGTGTTTCTTAGAGTGATCTTCATACATAATTATGGTTCCATTTTGAACTAAGCTTCACTAATAACACTGTACCTGCTCTGTAATTAGGTGACTACCTTGTATTTCTGATGTACTCATGAGTTGTACAGCAAGAACTAGCTACTCAGCTGCACTGTAAAAAGCCCTCTCTCACTGAGACACAATAGATGCCATCTAGTCAATACAAAATGTATTTTAAACACTCCGCAGAACTAGGAGCGATCAGAACAACTTTTTTTCCCCCAAGTGTATAATTATATTTCAAACTTGAAAATGTCTTGTTGATTTTCAATAAACATTTTAATTTCACCACACAACCTTTCAATACCTCTCAAGTGCACAGGCTGATTTGTAACATTTATTACGCACATGGGGGTAGACCCTAAAGAGAGACCTCAGCAACCTGTTGTGGAAGCAGCTCTTCATGCAGAGGATCAGGAATCCAGTAGCCTTCACAGAGTGACACATCCCATTGGGACCTGCTACATAGGAGTGCAGGACCAGACCCGTAGGGTTTATACACATATGATGTCTTATCCATAGCTGCCCAAGGCTCTTGTCAGATTACAACCTTTATAATAAGCAAGTTAGCAATCGATCAGCCTGAGGAGAACAAAAATTTTGGGAGAGAGATTTTTATGCAGAAGGCATCTGAGTTTCACAGTAGGCTCTATACTTCCTTCTGAGAAGAAAGAGGAATAAAGGAGGCCTAGATTTTGCTAGAAAGCCAGCTGTTTGACAAGAATGTGTTTCCCAAACAGCTGGAAGGTTTGGGGGTTTGTTCCCATGTAGAACCAGTTCAATCCCCCATTTCAAAAGCTGTTGGGACCTCAGATTCTCATCCCCACCAGCAACCCCCCACAGGGCACCTTTGCAGCCGCCCATGCCCACCCGCAGAGGAAACGCCACAGTGGCCACCAAAATGCTGCCTGCCTGGCTCAGCGAGCAGCCACCACTATACAAACACTGGTGAATTATCCAGCGCAGACCCATCCTTCAGCATGAATGACTGGAAAAAAGTATTCCCTGAGGAGTGTTCGGGGCAGGGTAGCCTCTTGGTGGCACTAACCATGTTGAGACCAGGAGGTCTGCTGAAAGCAGACGATGTGTGGTTCTGCAGGAAAAACACACCTTTCATTGTGCAATGTCTATTCTTCCCTGTGTTATAAACAGCCTGGTGGTGGTCACACTGACCTGCGATCATCCAGAGGGAAAAGCATGTCTTTTTCTATTTATACAGTCTGCCTGAGTGCTGTAGCAAACTCCTGACTCTGAATGTCATTTGGGCAGTTTTTGTAGGTACCATAAACATTAATAAGAGCAGTAAATATGAAGACAGAGTGCTGCTCTGTGAGTAATTACAGGTTTTTCAAATAACTTAATTTCCTAGTTAACATTAGAAAAGTGACTGAGAATTGCTATAAATGTAAACATATGGATGTGGGTGCCTCTTTCCTGATATCAGCATTTTCCGGCAAGCAATTTAAATGAGAGAAGTGCGAAAGGAATTTATTTTTAGAGTATGCTTTCCATAAGTGTTTACAGGGCTGAATGAAGTAATGCAGAAGTTTTCAGAATAAAGAGTGCAGTCACCTTAAAATGCACACTAATATGCTTTTTAAATAAAACTCACAGCTCCATTTTAGTACAAACATTTTACAAAATATTGGGCTAAATGGAAGGGCAGTATTTCGACCCTTCCAATTTATTCTTTATAGCCCGAATACTTTCTTTTTTATGCATCCATCAGTTAGACAGTCACTGAAGAATTTCAAATGGCTCTGTGTACACAGTGTTAGAGAAGAATGAAATCCCAAAACTTGTTTGAGGTTAAGGATTCTGATAGATAAACTCTCTGTGGCCTTACAAGACTTGACTTTCCCCTATGCTATCTGCCTTTCTTCTCTGTCTGACATTACTGTCCGTGTAGCAGATTCAGGTGTGCTTGCACAAATACACTTTGAGCAATGGATTATAGATGGAAAGAGCTGAGAAACCGCCTCCCAGTCCACACTGCTGGCTCTGCTGTGTTGTCGTGGGGAAAGTATTAGGCTTTTTATACATGGGCATCAGGAGCAGAGGAAAGAGGGGCATTGATGTCTTAAATCCCCACAGCTGTTTGCTCAGGGATGCAAGCTGAAACCATAAATATAAGCGGCATCTTAAAATATCTATTATCAGAACTGAGGTTCATAGAGGTTTGCCCCCAGAACGACACGTGTGGGGAAGGAAGCAAGCACACAGGTCCCAGTGGCAGTGGCTGAATCAAAGCAGTGATAGGTAACCCACCAGCTCACGGGGGGCAGTGGCCCTAGCTTGACACTGTGTGGTTTTCACTTCACTAAGAAGACCGTTATGGTTGAACATCATTGACAGTCTTGAAAACCGTGAAGGCCTGAAGGAAGAATCGTGCAAAAGGAAAGGGTACAAAATATCACAGAGAAGACGAGGAAAGGAAAAAATGTGACTGATTCACTTGTGTTACATATGATAGCTGACCTATTGGAACAAACAAACAAAAAACGTAATTTCAAATAGCTTTATCCTACTAATAATTCATGTTGCACCAGATGAGCTCAGGCATCACTGGGAGCATTTCTTTCAACTTCAATAAGTTTTGGATTAAACCTTTCATGTCCTCATCAGACCTGTTGAGAAATCAGGCTGAACAAGGCAGACAAAAAGTATACTCCCCAGAAAGATTACTTTGCTTTAGACACAGTTTAAAGGTTGCTCATTTTTTTCCATAGGCTCAAAAAGACAGGATCATACCATCTAATTCACCAAAATAACAGAGACTTATAAATAGTAACCTCAGGTGCTTTTTGAAGCAAAGGAATACTTTTGCCTTTCCTGGTCATTAACGTTTTTCCCAACAGTGATCAGTATCAAGTTTAAGTCCCACTGTAAAGCATTTTTCACTAAAAGCTATGAAGGGGTACAAAAAAAATAAGAAAGAAAGAAAGAAAAGGGTGATGCCTGCACCCACTGGCTTATTATGAACAGTTATGAGTAATGGAAGTATACAGTGGGTAAATGCAGTTTTTCTATTAACAGAAAAGAGAGCTGGAGAAACAATGTGCCTCCCACTTGCTGAGGATGAATGGATTGATGCTCTAATAGCAACAGCTACATGTGACAAATCAAAATCTAAGTTTCAGGATGAAGAGATTACCTCAGGGAAGCTGGAGAGGAAACTGTTGTCATAAAGGTCAAAGTCCTGTGAGGAAACTCTCCAGATTCATGTGACCTGGCTGCCCAGTGGGGCTGCAGAGCTTCAAAGGAAAGCCCAAACTGAGGAAGCCTTACTGGTTTCCAAAACACCTCCCTTAAGGGTTTCCACCTTCATCTACCCAAGTGAAATCTGAGTAGGATGCTGTCAGCCGAGGTAATGTCTCTTAGCAGGAGGCTGACTGGTAGGCAGGCAGAGTACTGAATAAGCCCTTTGCTTTATTGGCAGTGCTTTGAGCTAGGGTGAAGTTGGAGTCATTCTAAACCAGAATGTCTTCCTATGCTGGAGGGAGAATAAAAGAGCTCTTTCTGGTGGCTCCTCCAAATGAAGTTAATACTTTCTCTTGGGGGACAGAGCATCTCGATTCTGATTCTAAAAATTCATGTATCTGACTGTAGGTTTGGTGGCATTTGGAACACAAACACAGAAGAATGGAGGACGCAAGGAAGGCCATATAGACAAAACAAATTCTTGTGAATAAAAGGACTTTCAAAAGATATGACAGACAAGGAGCCCATCTAATGGTATTTCACACCAAACTCAGCTCACCTCAGACTGAACAGTCCCAGCGCCGAGCTGAGTTACAGGGGTGCGAAGGCAAGGCTGATATTCTTACCACGTGACCTTGGGCATGCCTAGCCCTTCTGGGCTCTTTAGAGAGCAAATCAAAAAAGGCAGACAGACATGTCCAGGAGAAGATTCAGAGCATGTAGGTTAGCCAATCATTAGGCTATTAAATGAGGTGCTCTGAATCATGCTCTGCAGGAATGTACCCTCTCTCCATTATCTGCTTACACAGCCTAGATTCCTAATTTAGGCACAGCGAATACCAGCCTGAATAACTAACAGTCTACTTACTGCTAGGTGATCATGAACTGGAATTTATTCTTTTAGATTCTGTTGTGAAACCCAAGAAAACAAGCCTGCTCCTGAAGATACCAATGATAACCCCAGACACCCAAGTGGCTCTTTTGACTTCACTAAAATGATTTATATGTGTGAAGTGTCTATAGGACTGGTGATTCAGCTGAAGTTATAAAAATAATTCACAACCAACAAAATATGACTTTCTTTTTTTCCAGATAATATTATTCATCAAAATCCACAAGCAAGACATATAACTCAACCTATTAATCCAAAAGAAGTTTGCATTGCTCCAGAAACTATTGAAAAGGTGTTTGTTGTTTTTTATTTTCTGATAATATTGTTTTTTTGGTCCTTTCAGTCAATTTTACAGTTCACTAATGAACTGGACATTGTCCTAGAATAAAATGAAATTCTGTTCTATTATCCATATTCCATTCATTCAGTTCATCCAGTTCATCATCTGTTTCTTCCCATTTTTTGTCTTTTTGAGGGCCTGCATTCTCTGTGCATATTCACAGTAAGTTTCTCTGGGATGCTCACCAATGAGTAACTTTATTTACAGCAGCAACAGTCAGACAGCGAGACTCATGTTGAGATCAGGCGTGGGCAGATCGCTTCTTGGCAGAAGCTTGGCATGGCTGCATCACTCAGAAGCATGAGCTTCAGCAGCATTTGTTTATATTTGAGGCACAAATATATTTTTCAGTTCCTGAATTCCTGCTTTCCTGTGTACTTTAATAAACTGTAAAATTAAATGAAGCCAACACAAGATGATTATAAAAAAAAAAATAAAAACAATGTGTATCCTGTCAAGATGGCATGCAGTCAATAGCAATAAAATACACACTAATCTTGAGGTCAAAACAGGTGGCCTAGGAGGTCCCTCTGAACTGATCTGAATCAATGGGATTTTCTCTGCTTTCTGTTGGAACTGAGCAACAGTGTGGAGAGTGCAATGACATTGGAAAAGGAAAGGAAGCACGTGACTATATCCTGGTGATGACCACACACACCAGGTTTGTGAGCACTGAATTTCAAACTCCCCTTTGACACCTACCTGGGCATTATACGTTCAAGAGTCTTGGGATACAAAGGAAAAAAACACCTTAGAAATAACTTGAAAGAGAAACTCAAATGAAGGACTTCTAGCACCTTGTTGTGTTCATATGGAATACAAGCTATAGAGCCATTTTTGTCCTCTGTTTTCCCCCTCAAAGGCTATTTTCTGTTCTATGACACAACATCCATAGAAGAGATGAGTAGAAGAAGAGTAAAATACTTCTCCCCACAAATTCAACCTACCTTTTGCTGGCCATTTTGGGAACTCTTCTCAGAGGCTGCAGCTCTGGGCTTTTTCTCCTACAGACTGAATAAGGACAATCAATGTGCGTCTCATATGTGATGTAAGAGATATTACCATTATAAAACTGCAGACAATAACATAAAAGGCGTCATAAGAAAAAAGAAAAAAAAGAAGAAAAAAATACCTGAGCCTTCCTCAGTTCTTTCAAACAACCAATAAGTGTGCATTTGCATGATAGGAAGTGCAGTGTGGAGTCCAGATGGCTGAAGATGTTTCTGTTCAGCCCTGAATCAGGTTAACCTCTGAAGAAATGAAGGGCGTCAATGACCTTTCTGTCATCAGTTTTTCATACTATCTAACTTTAGGCAGCTTCTTATCAGAAAAGAGAAGATGCAGGGAGATTTGAGACCATCCTGAGGATTTCTGAAAAATATATAATGATCCTACCTACCTACCTAACTCTGGATTTGGACTGGCTTTAAACCTAGGTACTGCAAAGTCTGTCACTTTTATCAGATTTTACCCTTAATCTAATGCACACTTCTACTTATCTATCTCTATTTCCTCATAATCACAGATAAGTGAAGCATGATGACATATATTTATGAAAACAAGCAGTCCCTCTAGGCTGCGTGGAGTAGTCTGTGTGAATAATTTTGTCCTCATCAAAGGAAGTTAATAAAAATCAGCAAAAGCGGAATAAGTTCCATTAATACTCTTTATCTTATTCAGCAGGAAAAATGCCCTGGGAGGAGAACAGTCAGAGTTTTTCTCTGACAAAACATTTTTCAGCTGTCAGATACAATGAGATGTATAATTTATATACAGGTTACAATGTATAGACAGAGTGAATGAACATTTTAAAGTTCCAAATTTTAGAGTGGAAGTAATGAGTTAGTCATATGGCTTTGCAAAAGGCATGGTAAATACAGCCTTCATTTTTACAGCCTTGTTTGTGCATTCAATTTTTAATATTAGGATCAAGATTAGATCTCTTTCTTTGAAAAAAAAATCTCTGCTATCTGTGAGCTTGATACAGGAATTGCTTGCTAATGTTCTGTTGCCTGTATTTTGTTTTTATTTTTTTATGCAGGAAATCAGAGTAGGTGATCACGATGATCCTGCCAAATTTAAGATATGACTAGGAATGAGCAAATCTGACATTATAATGGAAGTTCTTTTTTTAAAAAAATTGAAAGGCAAAGAAATGCAAACTCATACCTAGGACAGTGCAACATTTAATGTTGTCTGAGCACCTAACTGTCTTAAATCCTTTTGATAATCCCTGCCATTTTTTCCTGTCATTGTAAAATAAATTGGTTCCAGTTTTTGCACTTTATAATTTTCTCACAGAATAATTTATTTCTTCAAAACAAAAGAATACCTACATTTCAACAAACTACTGAAAAATAATCAGTCAGAGTTTTCATGAAATGGCATTAGGGTTCACTGCACAGCCTGAGACTCTTTTTTGGACTCAAGAGTATCTAAATCTTGCATCAGGCCTGGGACCTCAAGGACACCCATGTAAGTGGACTTCTGTGCTGGCCTGAATGCCACCACAGAACAGTGGCCAAAGTGGCTTACAGGGAAGAGTTTATTCAAGAAAGCAGGCTTCTCACTACCTATGAGAAATTAATACCTTCTTTCAAGATACTAACTAATGAGGGTCTGCTCTCAATACAACTTCGGTAGTTCAATAGCTGACAGACACTTAAGGCCTCCCTAAAAACTTTACCGGGAACTGGATTTCCAGGAAAAGCCATTACTTTGTTTTCTTAGTAAATCTAATTAGTTAATCACTTGTTAAATACACTTTTTTTTTTTTTAAGGCCATTTAAGCACAATTAATCCAAACATTAAAAGAACTGGAAATAGCTACATATTTCTTATATCCTGGTAAAAACAGGGAACACTGATCAGTATTTTCAGAATGATTAATTAACGCCCTCTAGGTGACCCTGCTTGAGCAGGGGGGTTGGACTAGATGATCTCTAGAGGTCCCTTCCAACCTCAAACATTCTGTGATTCTGTGATTCTGTAATTTACTGCTCAGTTCCTTAACTCATGCTGCCTTGGACTCCTTCTCTTAACAAAACCCTGGATTTTTTTTTCTTTATTTTTTATTTTTTTAACCAGAGACTGTCTGCCACTTTCTTTAGCCATGTAAAACTCCCACTGACTTCAGAGGTCATGCACAGCGATGATAGGACCACAGGATTTGACTCATGAAGCATCATCAGCTATGCTTGGATCTTTAAATATTGAGATACCTCAGACTGTTCTGCCCCAGAATCCCCAAAACTTTTAACAGGAATAAGCAGATCTGAGGACTTTTTGCACATTTACAGATCACACTGTTAAAAATGAATTGGGAAGTCAGCTATAAAAGGCTTAGCCTTCAATACAATAAACAGGGCGAATCCTAGTAAAGGCTACAGTATATTCCCTTTTCATTCAAATACTAATGTCTTTTTCTGTCAAACTCATATTGGCTTCTCTGTATATTCTGCAAATGGAGACTTGTAGAAGTACACTGGTAATGGGAACATGTGAAAAATAATTTAAAGATAAGCAGAGGAAATTTTAGGGTGTCTCTGTTGATGAAGGGTAAAATGGAAGCAGTAAATAGAACAAATAAAATGCAATGAATTAACCTCACATCTGTCAACTACAGCCTCTACTAAAAAACAGAGGGGTTGCATTATTCTAAAAAATGAATGTAGGTATGTCTAAACTGCATATTACTGACAGTATCATTAGAAAATAAAGCCTTTACATTTTAACTTTTTTTTTTTTTTTTT